>NC_065921.1:34200656-34385245 GCF_024586455.1 Bactrocera neohumeralis
CGTCGATGCATTTTTGAAGCGCATTGTAAAGTGGGTTGTTTACAAGGCACCCTCTGACTATTACTTGTTGCGGTCTCTGCAAAATTTTTTGGACGGGAGGACCTTCACCTCAAATCAGGCCGTCAAAAACCACTTGAAGCAGTTTTTTTCCTGCAAGGAAAAAATTTATGAGCGTGGAATCAAACTCTTGTCCGAGAGATGGTAAAAGATATTGAATCAAAATGGAGAATATACTATAACGTTTTACACAATAAAAAAATTGTATTTAAATTGCATCAAAAAAATGAAATTACTTAGTGATCGACTCAATGCAATAGATAGTTCTCATAATAAACTAGATACTTATTCGAATGATAAAAAATCTTCCTAAAATATTACTTTATTAAAAACCAAAGTGGAGAGTTCGAAGTAATATCTAATTTTTGGCTCCATTCTGACAATTGTCTTCCTTATTTCTTAGTTATTTATATTCAAACGTCACAAATCATAAATTATCGTTCGATACAAATTGCAGTGGCCTTACTTGGCATCTTGTGGTAGAACTGGTTGCGCCATGTCTTCGAAAATTCAAAACAAGTTCGTTGTGCAAATGCTAAGTATAAGTATACTTCTTAATAATTTTTTATAAAATATCTATTTAATTTATGAATATCAAGTATGACTAGTTCAGTTATATTTTCTTGTTGACATAATCGTTCCAAATCGTTTTATAAAATAACAGAATAAATTTTAAACATTATAATCGCTATGCAAATAAGTTGAAATTAAATATAAATTCTACGGCGAAGATAGACTCCAATATCAAGCTGTTTGACGAAATCACATTTTACGCACACATATGTACTTACATATGTGTTTTAATCTACTCGTAAGCAATCGACTTGCGGCGATTTGCTTGCTTTCTCAAGACTAGAAAATGAGCTCTCAAAAGTTATCTCACATATCTTTTCGTTTTTAATCTCGAAGAATAAATGAATAGATGAAATATTAAAAAAACAAGTAAGGAATAGTTCGGGTGTCACCGACATTTAATTTCGCATGATTGATAATCGAGATTTCATTATCCGTCATTTACATATTTTTCAAATACCGTATTTGTGTAAAGTTTTATTCTGCTATCATCATTGGTTCCTAATGTATATATGTATATTATACCGAGAAGGCATCAGATTGAATTCAAAATAGCGTTATATTGGAAGAAGGCGTGGTTGTGAACCGATTTCACCCATATTTTGTACATGTCATCAGGGTGTTAAGAAAATATATATAAAATGAAATCGGAAGTAGTTCCTGAGATATGGTTTTTAGTCCATAAGTGGGCGACGCCATGCCCATTTTCAATTTTTAAAAAAAGCTTGGGTGCAGCTTCCTTCTGCCATTTCTTCCGTAAAATTTTAGTGTTTTTGACGTTTTTTGTTAGTCGGTTAACGCACTTTTAGTGATTTTCAACATAACCTTTGTATGGGAGGTGGGCGTGGTTATTATCCGATTCTTCCATTTTTGAACTGTATATGGAAATGCCTGAAGGAAACGACTCTATAGAGTTTGGTTGACATAGCTATAGTAGTTTCCGATATATGTACAAAAAACTTAGTAGGGGCGGGGCCACGCCCACTTTTCCAAAAAAATTACGTCCAAATATGACCCTCCCTAATGCGATCCTTTGTGCCAAATTTCACTTTAATATCTTTATTATGGCTTAGTTATGACACTTTATAGGTTTTCGGTTTTCGCCTTTTGTGGCGTGGCAGTTGGCCGATTTCGCCCATCTTCGAACTTAACCTTCTTATGGAGCCAAGAAATACGTGTACCAAGTTTCATCATGATATCTCAATTTTTACTCAAGTTACAGCTTGTACGGACGGACGGACGGACGGACGGACGAACAGACAGACAGACATCCGGATTTCAACTCTACTCGTCACCTTGATCACTTTGGTATATATAACCCTATATCTGACTCTTTCAGTTTTAGGACTCTACAAACAAATGAACACAACTATAACACTTCCTTAGCAACTTTGTTGCGAGAAAAAACGTTTGATTTAAAAATTTGAAAAACAATTTAAAACGAGTAGAGTTAACTTACGTGAATTGAATTAATTAACCTAAATTTATTTTTTTTTGGTTCCTCAAGGGAGTACTGAAACCAGGTGTGGATTAAAAGACGATGTTTTTAAATTATTTTAAACTTCGAAAAACTAAGCTATAGAGCCTAGGTGCTAATTAAGGGTCTAACTCGATAAAAAGGATGGCAAGTGAGCAGAACCTATCGTAAGGCGCTTTTCAAATGGTGCGTCTTTCATTTGAGGAAAAAGAAGCAGATTTTTTTGTAAAACTTGAAGCATACTTGAAATTCCATTCAACTCACGACAACTTCTTTAAATAGTAAACTAATTTGCTCAAATTTGTGTCTTTTGTGTCACAAGTCGTTTGCCTACATGAGACAAGTTGAATTTCTAACAACCGAAAATCATGCAGAATATTAATTTGAAGAAAAGCATGCGCTGTCTCACATTGCAACTTAATGTATACTTTTATGTGCGTATATTTGTCAACGAACGCGAAGTTCGTTACGCGTTACTAACTGCAACTGTTTGCGTGGTTACTTTGTTGTTGTTTTAATGATTTTGTCGCTTTTTGTTAATTGTGTCAATTTGTTGCCTTTGTAAAGGTACTTTCAATGGAATGGCAATTTTCAACACAAAGCCATAGCAACGCTTATAAGCAACAACAACAATTTATCCAAGTACACGAAATACGGTTTGAATGGTTTTGTGCATAAAATTCGCTTGCGGTGCACGTAATCAGAGCAAAAGTGCGTGGTATACTCCGTTTGTGACGCTGGCGATTGCCGAGAGCGCTGCTAAGCCCTGGAAATAAACTGGCCAATAGCTAAGGCAGTCAGCTTTCAAATCGAACCATTTATGACAAAGCCATTTGCCAGTCGCTGGAAAACGTCAAATGAAAATTAAATTGGCTCTTTGAAAACAACGCTAAGCAGGTAGTTATATACCAACGAAATGACATTGAAATGCCGAAGCGTATTTCTAAATGAAACAGAATATTTTATGTTTGTTTTACAACAGTTTGCAGTTTCTTTCTTGTACAAAAATTAACATGTGAAACATGTAATGTGCCCAAAAATTATGGTGACATTGTATTTATTTTGAAAATTCTTTATTTATTTTTCCAAATCAATTTCATCCCCTTCAAAGCAATCCCCTCCCGATGCAATGCACTTATGCCAACGGATTTTCCAATCTTCGAAACACTGGTTGTAGTCACTTTCCGGGATGGCCTTCAGTTCCGTCTTCGCTGCGGCTTGAGTCTCCTCTATCGTATAAAAACGGTGTACCCGGAGCGGTCTTTTGAGCTTGGTGAACAGCCAGAAGTCGCACGGCGCCAGATCAGGTGAATACGGTGGCTGCGGAACGATATGGGTTGAGTTTTTGGCGAAATGATCACGAATTACGAGGGCAGTATGGGATGGTGCATTATCGTGGTGTAAAAACCAAGAATTATCTTTCCACAATTCCGGCCTTTTTAGGCGGATAGCGTTACGCAAACGACGCATAACGTTCAAATAATATTCCTTGTTGACTGTTTGACCGGTTGGAAGGAATTCATAATGCACAACACCACGATAATCGAAGAAAACGGTGAACATGATCTTGATTTTTGAGCGACTTTGGCGCGATTTTTTTGGTCTCGGCTCTCTTTTGGCACGATATTCGCTCGATTGATCGGTTATTTCGGGGTCGTAAGCATAGATCCAAGTCTCATCGCCAGTTATAATGCGTTTCATGACACCCTGATAGTCGGAAAGCATCGTTTCACACACTTCAACGCGACGCCTTTTTTCCAAAAAATTCAATGTTTTCGGTACCAGTCGAGATTTGACGTGCTTGAGGCCCAAAACATCCTTAAAAATGGTATTGGCTGAGCCTTTCGATATGCCAACTTCATCAGCAAGGTCTCTAATTGTTGATCGACGGTTTTTCAACACCAAATCTTTGATTTGTTGAACGTGAGCTTCGTCGGTTGAGGTTGATGGTCGCCCTGGATGCTCTTCGTCTTCGACATGTTCACGGCCGGCTTGGAACTCACTATACCACTTGTAAACATTTTTTTTAGACATAGCCTCATCACCAAAGGCTTTCTGCACCATCCTCAACGTATTCGCAGCAGAAAATTGATTCCGTAAACAAAATTTAATGCAAATTCTTTGCTCAACAAATTTCGACATCGCCAAAAACGAAAAACTCACTTTAAGCAGCTCACAAAACGACACGTATCTCAAACACTAATGAATATTTTGACATGAAATTTGACATAAATGTGACTGACAGTACTACCAACCTAAAAAAAAAATAATTCTCAATATCTTCTTAGTGACATTGGGATCAAACCAAACCACTTCTGTAAGCTATCAATTACAGCACAAATTGACTTACGAAAACAAGTTTCCACTCAGAGCAAGTCAGCAATACCAACACATTCGTATTAAATTGAGCTAGTGAAACAATGGTATTTTTATCTAAATATTCATGTATGTATGTATATCAAAATTGCATGAGAGGAAGTGCATACATATGTAGGTCTTATAATCGTAATCAATAGCGCAACTTAGTAAATTATTCACTGGTGATTCTTAATGTCTAAAATCGTATGACTATAACTTGTTTTGTGATAGGCGACCACTGAAAAGTAGTTTCGATAATGAACTCATATAAATGAGAATTGTTTTTTTTTTTTAATTGAAAAGGTAATTTAATTACAATTACAATTTATATATGTAGCACTAGCGGTTAAGCCATCAGCTTATAAATCAGAATTAAAACTAATAAAGCTATGTGAAGCGAAACGTGCCAAATCTTAGTTTTCATTTCTTCCCCCAAAGCCTTTGGATTCCTTCCGACATATTTTGCTACTAATACTTATGTGGTGTAAATTTTCACACACACATCACGAATTCTATAAACTCAGTAATAAGAAAGAAATCCTACACATATTTATGTATATTAAGCAGCGCTACTAACCACACATGCACATCGGTCCAAATGCATTGCTGGAATTAGTAACATCTTACAAGTAACAGTCTTTTGGAGCTGGCACTTTAGCTATTACTTTCTACGTTGGAAGACAATTATGTGAAGATGCATCAAAATTTGTGTGAACGATTTGTATGCACTGCAGTAAGAGGAGATTATGTGGCGCAAGTGAGATTACTTATTTTTTACTTTTAGTGTTTAAAATGGACTTTTAATTTTTAGGAAAATTAAAAAAATTTATTCCACAAATGCCACTATTTATTTACTAGACTTAAGCTCGCGGCTACACTTGCGTGGAATTCGAGACTGTCATCATATATTTATTGCGCTGTTGACAAGGATATCATGCGATAATCGCAAATTATGATTGAACTTTTTCTCACTGTAGCTATTCCACTATTTTTTTATGTTACATGTTCCGTTTGATTTGTTATGAATGTTATAAACTAACGTCGAAATCCGAAATGTTACACTAGCGGACGAAAATAAACAATGTTTCTTATTGGCAATTATCCTTTGTATATAATTAAGCTAAGAGTTTACTTAAGTGGTTAGGGGTAAGGATAGGCTAATTGTCCTCAACTATCAAAATCTCATGATTGAGTAAGAAAGTTTTTAATGTAAAGTGCCATAGCATGCAACTAGAATCTGCAAAAGAATGAGTAAGCAAAACTAACAGTTCGCTACAGCAATAATTATACAGATGAGAGAGAGAGTGCCGTTGATTTGACATCACTGGCATTGTTCTCAAATTTTCGACGAATTCACGGATTATTGGTGTTTCTTGCTGTGTAAATTTTTTGGTGTGATGATCACATCGCAGAAAATTAAGTGGCTGGCCTTTGCTATTTCTCTTTATTTAAATATTTTTTGGTGTTTTCTTTTTGTTAGTACCAGTCGGTTCAAAACTTTTATTATTATTTTTGATATTTTCCAAAATGATTTATGCATGTTGTGCTCTTTATCGTCCATCGCAGAACTTGAGCAGTTTGTAACTATCCAACTGAACAAGTCTGATGAGTTTTACAAGTACTAAGATTCCATTCCAATTCATGAGTTCAATTGTTAAAATTGTGTAAAGTCTTGGTACTCCTATTAGATCGAAAACTATACATGATCACTGTCAGTTTTAAAGATGCTCTGTGCTACTACTCGATCAAATTTGATTTTAATTGTTCAACCATGCTATTTATTCCAGTTTAACCGAAAAAGGGATGAAGAAACCTTGTACTTAATTTTCAGGAAAATTCCTTAATTCTGTGGAGATTCATGAGAGAGAGAGGAGAAAATAATGTATGCAAATGGCAAACAACTTTGCTTTTGCAATGTTTTGTAACTATCTTGTTTAGTAGTGATTTGGCAAAAGTTTTTCCGTGATTATTTAGTAAAGTTTAGTAACTTTTTTACAACCAGCTGATGCAAGTCAGCTATTCTTTCATCTTTTTCTTTTATAAATGTCAAGTGATATACCCTAAAGTTTTGGTTTGCTCACCAGATAACGACTACATCATATGAAAGACTTAAATGTATGTCTATACGGATTTGTGATATATGTATGTATCTATACATTTTTTTTTAGTCTTCAAAAAGTACTGAAATTAGACAAATTTTGTCAATCAAGTCAAAATTTACTTAATTGACTGGACCAGTCTTCTATGTATGTATGTATTGTATGACAGTTATGAAAATATGTGCGCACTCATTAATATCAATCAAAGAGCTTTTCTCATCTACCCCACAGCACTTTCAAGGTGAGAGCAACCTTTTCACGAAACGTTTTGTATACGCTAAGCCGCTCGGCTGTAAAACACGTATGTAAACAGTAATAAATTAAGCAACGAAAATTGGCAAGCAATTTTATTTCATTATCGCCGCAATGCGCTGCAATTCAAGGAATCAAAGCATTGCACAGCCCCAATTTAAAGCGCGAATTGTGATGTTTGTGTGCAACGCTCGTAATGGTGCCAATGTGATGAGTGACCAAGAGCATTGGCAATGCATAAATCGAAAAAGAAGCATAAAAATAAGAAATCAATGAATAATCACTAAAGACCTATCAGTTGTGCGCATATAAGTACGTGTGTGTGCGCATTTAAATGTTGCTACAACGCGCAGCTTACTACGCAAGCGCAGTGGTAGCATAGACAAAGCGCCACTCAAGAAATCAATTGAAAGTGCAAAACAAATGTTTCAGTAGCAAATGGGCGCTGCACGCATAATTAGCGATGCATAAAACCAATTACAATGCCGAATGACGGTGAAAAATCGCAATTACAATTTACCAATTATAAATTATCAATTACGATATTTAATTACAGTTATGCATCAGACACGAATCGATCAATGCTTGTGTCTGTAAGCGCGTTCATCCTATGGTGCTTACAATTACATCAACAACATGCGGTGTTGCTATGCTAGTGTTATTTTTAAACTCCACAGAATTCGGAACTAGTGCAGTTCGAACCAGAATCGCTGCTTTTAAATAAATTGATTAGGTAATAAAATATGAAAAATGAAATAATAAATTGGAATGTAAAATGAGAATAAATAAAAGTGAAATAATTAATAAAAAAACTTAAAAAAGTACGTTCATACACAGGTATGAAACTGGGATATTTCTGAGCAAATCAGTACAATTTATGTGAACAGCAAAGTTTTAGTAAAATATGGTGGTTGTGAAAATAGCGTAAATAAAGTAAAGTTAATAAAAATTTTTTTAAATGTTGTATTACTATATATGTATATATGGTTATATAAAAATTATCAGCATGCCGAGCTGAGCTGATTTAGACATGCTGATTTAATGAGATATCTTCACGAAATTCGACACACAATCTCCGGAGAAATTTTTCAGATCAGACTACTATAGCATACCACTGTGAGCAAAAAATAGTAAGACTTTGTTCATAATTTTAAAATTCTATATTTATTCTTCAAAAAATATTTCATCCCCCTCAAAGTAGTCCTCATTGGCCCCAAAACCCTTGTGCCAACGTTTTTTCCAATCCTCGAAACAGTTCTCAAAGTAAATTTGCGGAATAGCCGTTAATGTTCTTAGCAAATGACGTTTAATGGTTTCAAATGATTCAAAACGGTTTCCCCGGAGCGGTCGTTTGAGTTTGCTAAATAGCCAGAAGTCACACGGAGCTAAATCAGCCGAATACAGTGGCTGCGCCACAATATTGGTGAATTTGGCGAAAAACGAAGAATCAATGCAGTATGCGACGGTACATTATCGTGGTGCGAAATCCAAGAGTTGTCGGCCCATAACTGCAGCCTCTTCTTACGAATAGCTTCACGCAAACGACGCATTACACACAAATAGTATTCATTGTAAACAATTTCACTGGTCGGAAGGAATTCGTAGAGCAGCACACCTCGATAATCGAAGACAACTGTCAACATAACCTTGAAACCTACTTCGATGTGGTTTTTCGGCTTCATCTTTTTCACTATATTTGCCCGATGGATCGTTTGTTTCCGAGCCGTAAGGGTAGATCCAAGACTCATCGCCAGTAACAATATGTTTTATGACATCCTGGTAGTCGGAAATTAAGGAACATCTCCAGCCTGCTGAATGGCAGTGAACGCACAACACCAGGAGAAGGAGAACGATTTCGATGACGATGGAGCAGACGTTCCATTACCCGACCATGAAGAAGTTCGAATAGCAATTGCCCGCCTGAAGAACAACAAAGCGGCAGGGGCCGACGGATTGCCGGCCGAGCTATTCAAACACGGCGGCGAAGAACTGATAAGGTGCATGCATCAGCTTCTTTGTGAAATATGGTCGGACGAAAGCATGCCCAACGATTGGAATTTAAGTGTGCTATGCCCAATCCATAAAAAAGGAGACCCCACAACTGCGCCAACTACCGTGGGATTAGCCTCCTCAACATCGCATATAAGGTTCTATCGAGCGTATTGTGTGAAAGATTAAAGCCCACCGTCAACAAACTGATTGGACCTTATCAGTGTGGCTTCAGACCTGGCAAATCAACAACCGACCAGATATTCACCATGCGCCAAATCTTGGAAAAGACGTGAAAAGAGAATCGACACACACCACCTCTTCGTCGATTTCAAAGCTGCTTTCGACAGCACGAAAAGGACTTTTTATGCCGCGATGTCTGAATTTGGTATCCCCGCAAAACTAATACGGCTGTGTAAACTGACGTTGAGTAAGCTCCGTTCGGGAAGGACCTCTAGCCGTTCGATACCAAACGAGGTTTCAGACAAGGCGATTCCCTATCGTACGACTTTTTCAACCTGCTTTTGGAGAAAATAGTTCGAGCCGCAGAACTAAATAGAGAAGGTACCATCTTCTATAAGAGTGTACAGCTGCTGGCGTATGCCGATGATATTTATTCTGCTTTCTCCAGGCTGGACAAGGAAGCACAGAAAATGGGTCTGGCAGTGAACGAGGGCAAGACGAAATATCTCCTGTCATCAAACAAACAGTCGTCGCATTCGCGACTTGGCACTCACGTCACTGTTGACAGTCATAACTTTGAAGTCGTAGATAATTTCGTCTATCTTGGAACCAGCGTAAACACCACCAACAATGTCAGCCTAGAAATCCAACGCAGGATAACTCTTGCCAACAACTTCGGACTGAGTAGGCAATTGAGAAGCAAAGTCCTCTCTCGACAAACAAACAAACTCTATAAGTCACTCATAATTCCCGTCCTGCTGTATGGTGCAGAGTCTTGGACGATGTCAACAACGGATGAGTCGACGTTGCGAGTTTTCGAGAGAAAAGTTCTGCGAAAGATTTATGGTCCTTTGCGCGTTAGCCACGGCGAATACCGCATTCGATGGAACGATGAGCTGTACGAGATATACGACGACATCGACATAGTTCAGCGAATTAAAAGACAGCGGCTACGCTGGCTAGGTCATGTTGTCCGGATGGACGAAAACACTCCAGCTCTGAAAATATTCGACGCAGTACCTGCCGGGGGAAGCAGAGGAAGAGGAAGACCTCCACTCCGTTGGAAGGACCAAGTGGAGAAGGACCTGGCTTCGCTTGGAATATCCAATTGGCGCCACGTAGCGAGAAGAAGAAGCGACTGGCGCGCTGTTGTTAACTCGGCTATAATCGCTTAAGCGGTTTCTACGCCAATTAAGAAGAAGAAGAAGGTAGTCGGAAAGATTATTTAATAGACGTTAACGCGACGCCTGCTTTTACTTTTCTTAGGGCGTGCTTTCTACCGATATTCCAACGATGCCAGTAAGATCTCCGACTGTCGTTGATTACCAAACACCAACTACTATATTTTATTGGCGTGTTGGTCATTAGTTGATGTTGACGGCCGTCCTAGACTCGGTTTGTCTTTGAATAATTTGTAGCAATAAAAAATACTTGCTCGCGACAAACAATTATTACCGAAGGCCTTTGCAAGATGCTGAATGTTATTGCAACTTCTTTGTTGAATAATTTCTATCATCGTAAAACTCGCCGAATGCACTTTATGTAATTTAGAAAGGCAATCGTATAGTAAACACTTGTGTTTATTTTGATGTGACATTTGGCACTGATAACATCGTTGAATCTGCTTGTTGGATTCTCTGTACTATGCAATGTTGGTTGCACAGATCGCACCTCACAGTAGAATACTATACATCTAAACTAGTTAGAAACTAGAAGAGTAATCATGATCAAAGTAACATATATACTATAGTAGATGGCTAAAAATCGCGAATTTCGTAACAATTTCAGTCACAATGCGCCACCACGATTATGACTCTCTATATGTATAGCTTCTCATAAGCCGTCAGCAAACTCAGCACACTCTTTTGCTGTACAACTCGTGTATAATGTACGATTTGAAGACATATATATGTATGTGCCTGGCCGAGAGTGCTATGGTGAAAATAGCAGATGATTTATTTTATTTACTAACCAACTGAGACAGAGATGCGCACATAATTACAATCGAAGAAGCTATGATGTTATGGATTTTGGTGTGAACTTTTGGCACAATGGACACACCAAGAGCTAGAAGTAAACAAAAGATGAATAACGCGAATTGGTAATAGTAACAGCAAAGCAGCAGGCAGCTGACAACAATGACGCTAGGCAGCGGTTGTAACGGAAATTTTATGAATGTGGTGTGGAGTAGAATTATTGGATGAGTCCATTGAGTGAAAATAAAGTATTATGTAATCCAAAGTTTCTCAGTTAATGATGTTTAGAAAAGCAAAGAGAAAAACAAATAGAGACACATATTTCAGAGCAGATTAGCATTTTAATTTTTTAATGATACCTTTGACCTTTGCTGCAAGTTATTTAGGATTGAAAGTATTGAAAATTATTGAAATGCACATTGAAGAAGTGAGGAAACTCACACTGCATTAAATACAAAAAAATCGTTGAACCATTTAATTATTATTTATCGCTTCAACTCTCCGCTATTTTGATAACAATTTTTCATCAGCCCTGCTGTTTCTCATTTAAAAAATATAATTGAGTTTTGGTTTCACTAAACCGTCTTAATCTTGTGTGATATTTTTGCTTCAGTTTATGCATTTGTTTGTCAGACGATAATCTATGGATTAGAATGGACTGTGGATCAGAAAACCATGAATTTGAATTAAGTCAGCAAGTCAAATATTTATTATAGCCATTATTGATAAAGTAAGGGCCAAATACACAAACTACTGCTCCAAAAGAAATAGAATTTCAGTCATTAAAATGACAAATGTCAACACAATTTCTAATTAATTTTTGAACAAACACAATTGTAAAAAAAAAAAAAATAAAATAAAATCCCTGATCATGAAAAGTGAAAGTACAACAATTTAAGTGCCAAGTGCCGTTTTATAATTACTAATGACAGATTACAATACAATAGTGGAAACAGCAGCAAAGTGGCAATGAAGCCTTGTAAAGAAGTCTCATAAAAAATTCACACAGCCAAAAATGCGTTGGTGACTGGTGGTTTCGAAAATGATATTTCTATTTCAGTTTATATGTAAATTTACGCACTTCAAGTAAACCAAATAAATGTCTATTTAAGCATTTATTATTGTTGTTGCTGGTGTTTAATAATATGTTTTCGGCCCAAAGGTATTTGGCGAATAATTTTCGAAACTTTGCAAAGCGATATCCTGCGGCAAGAACAATATTGTTTTACTGATGGTATCTTTCTTTGTTTTAATTAATTTTCACAATGTGTCATCGCCCAACATGTATCGCTTTTCAATAAGCCAAAACACTAATTTGATCACAAATGAATTTCATTTTATGAGCTGATAAGCAAGAATTCGGAAATGCAATTCGTTCTTAAATGAACTCGTTAATTAAAAACTACATAACATTTTTGCATTTAAATCGTGTGTAAAATGTCTTAAAGTTCGCTGTTTAAGTCTTTTGTTCTGTTTTGTGTTGTGGCGGCCGCTGCTTTTAACTCGTGCAATGTCAGGCGTTTCAGGGGCGCAAATGCACTCGGAATCACCGATGCACAGCGTATTCATACGCAATGACACTATAAAAACTATATTTAGTACACAGTTTCAATCTTTTGTTTCATTGTGCCAAGTAAATGTATATTGAATTGGTGTTTTCTTGTAATTGTTTCTGCTCACGTTCGTATTGTGGACTGTCAGATGGTTATATGTTCTTAGTCAGCCGCATTTGCGCTGTTGCCGCGCTGTTACCTTAGCCCAATGACCTTGCGTTGCTTACGAACACAATACACGCAAACACATGCGAGCAATGATTCCTGATGGCTGAATGTTTCCTGAAGCAAATAGAAAGCTGCGTAAACCAACCAATGGAATGCAGGAAGCCGCTGAAGGAGATGCCGTAATAACCGATAAATGCGGGTCAATGTACAGCTGCCAATGCGGAGTAAGGCGATGGCTGAGAAAGAGGGAGGTTAAAGATGCGGAGAAAAGACAAAGTGGCACGAATGCTACAAATTAGTACTGGAATAAGGGTCAGCAAGTTTTTAATGAGGGCGGAACCAAAAAAGTAAATCGGGGACGCAAGAAAGCGAAACTAAAAAGAAGCACAAAATAATGGCGAGGATAAAATTAAAATAACAATTTTGAGGTGCCTGTGAAAGAACGATGCATTTTCGAGCGGTGATCATTATTCTAAAGTTTGTCAACTTTAAATTTTAAGCGTTCGAAAGCTAATGACATTTTTAACCAACTTACTAATGAAAATAAATTATATGTATATATGATACTAAATATGTATGTACTTTAAAATCGCATACATAAAATGTTGTGTTCAAGAATCTTTGATTGATGCCAGCTAGGGCATATTTTTTTTAATTTTTTCACTTTGTCGTTTTACTAAATTATACTTATCATTATTTTGGTTTGAGTTTTGTTGCATTGTTACCTCATTTCAGACTGATTTTCCCTTCATTCAGCGGCTATTTACGACTGCCATATATATGTGTAATTATATAAGCTCTTTCAAGGTTGGTGAGTTGTTGCAATAATATACCACGCTACACATAACAAGCAGGAATGTGTGCATCTATGTGATTACACTAATGCGTGTATTCGCTGGGTTGGCAGTGAGTGGCGTTGAACCGGCTGGCCGGCGTTCATGCGCACTTCTGTGCTAATCACTCTACTATTCACACAAGTAATTCGCGTGGTTACTTCAGTCGGCCAGTCGGTCGCTCGCATATACATACATAAGTGAGTTCACATAGATGTCGGTCACCAATGCCGTTGTTGGACTGGTTGAGTTAGTTGGGCGCGTGTTTCGCCACGCAATGTGCAGTTATGCCGAACGTCGAATGCCTGAATGTCTCCTCCTGAGGTCGCGAAGAGAGGACATATTATTAGTAGTATGGGTGCTTTTAGTACGTGCAAAATATATATACATACATATATGGTGGGCCTGTCAAGTGACAATAGTGAGCACTAGTGATTTCGATTTTTGGTTAAAATTAGGTTACAGTTAGTTAAGACAGTAAATAGATGAAGCTATGTAGTATATGATGTCGAAAGTATGCGGTTTATTACTTATAAGTTATTGTAAGGTAAGAAGGAAGGATGATTGCTTGACGCCAATAGCACCGGTCAACACGATTTTCGGCTCTGATATCTAAGTACATGTTAAATTTTAGTTTTTCCTATGACAAAAATAAGAACAATTTTTTTTTGTGGCTAAAGTTTGCTTTCGTAGAAATTAGAGCAATTTTTCGATGATTTTTATATTTTTTCTACAATTTCACTCTAGATTATAATTAGAAAACTTTTTTTTAGATACAAGAGTCGTTTTTATTTAAGATGTGTGATAAACTATAATACATAAATGTAAAATAATAAAAAAATTACTGTCTAAAAGTGAATATTTTTTGTATTTCTTTTATGCTCATATGAGCTCTCTCGTATTAAACCCCAAATATACTTATCGATGTAGATCAGCCCAAAGCAAACTTAAAGAACTAAAGATTAATATTAAGTGTTTTTCAATGTCTAGAATCAGAATTCAAGCATGAGAACAGAAACCCCAAAAAAAAAAATATTTTTTTGTTGACCGGTGTAATCATTGGTAGTCGATAAGAAGTTTTGAGTTATGTAAAGTACTATTTATTTTAAATTATGTGTTACACACCCGATACATTTTTGTGATCATCTGTGGTATGAACGCAAATGTTATTTCTAATTTAGGGCTGTTACCAGACTGCTGTTAATTGTTTCAGAAAAAGATCTAACTATCAGAAATCAAATTCTGGTAACCAGGAACCATCTCAATGAAAATACATTTCGATGATTTTTGAATAAATAAATCTTCTTTACGATTTTTTTTTAATTTTTTTAAATATTCTGAATATTACTTTTCAGCATCAATCTGAAGACCTGCAGTTTGCAGTGAACTAAAACATTTGCATTTTTCTCCATCTTTTTTAAGTATTGTTGGAAAACTTGGATATTTGTTGAGATTATTAAAAAATTAATTTCAACTTTATATAAATTTAACCTACAAATTTAATTTCAATTATCAATATTTACGCTTCGATTGATTTTTATGCACCAAAGTGATACTCAGAGAATGTGGGAATAGTTTATTGTGCGGAGCTTTTGAGTGCGAAAAGTGCTGGTCTTAAAACAGCTGTTTCACGCACAAGCATAAAATATACACATGGCTACAAATTCGCCGACATATTTACTACACATGAGCACAGACATAAATCAATTATGAAGTGAGTGTGTTTTGCTCGTTTATAGTATGTGGCCCGATGTAGCAAGGTCGTTGTATGGTTAAATGCCAGCACAAACATATACGTTCCTTTCGCTTTTTATAAAAATATTTTCTTTCAATTTGCCTACGTTTGCTTTATTCGCTTGCGCCACAGTTTCGTTTTCATTTCAACCGCTATGCACTGACACACTTACCGGTGCGCATTCGAGCACATTTGTGCATTCATACCAATGTATGTGTTTCTTGTTACGTTATCTTAGCACCTACTTTGTGGCAGTTCTTGTTTTGTTTTTATTGCCAACCGTCAGCCAGAAGGATAACTTGGCAGCTGGCAGGTGATGAGAATTGCACTAAAGAGGTGTGCGCAGGCGCAGATTAAATATTTTTCATCGTCACGCCTGCCAAGCTTTCGTGTTCTTCTGCTGCTGCTGAGTCATGTCAATTAGTTGATTAAAAGTGGCCACAACTTTAATTTAAACAACAAAATCATTTGCCGCAAAATTGGTTGTGGCAGCACAAAACACTTTAATTCCACTTTAATTTTATGGATATCACAATTCCCGCTCTGCATACAGTGTTGTATGCGCTTCTCAAGAGTGGCAAGCAAAAACTGCGTTAAATGTGTGTAAGTGGGTAGAGGTTAATTTGCTGGCGCTGGGCCACCTAGGTATACGCATATAGCCTTGTCTATAAATAGAATCAGCAGAGCTATAGGGAATAAAACTTGACTTCAGATGCATGTAAGTGTTGATGGATTTTTAATAGGTGATCACAAGATGTCTCTATGACAATAGTAGAAGATGGAAATCCAAATTGGCCGCTAAAGGTGTTTAAAATTTAAAAATGTGGAAATGCAGTACACGTTAACTTTTTATGGCTATAATTTGAATTTAAGTGTGCATAAGCAAGGGGCTTGGAATCTGTATTAATATGAAGTATGAGAACACAAGAACATTTTTTGGTTATAATTCTGATCCCATATGGTAACAATATATCATTGTAACTAACAATATAAAATTAAAGTTGCATATTGGAAACAGAACGAATATAGCAGAAACAGGTGGTCGATGGGAAAAAATGAAGCCTTCTTCTAGAAATTACTAACCCACAGATGTTAGTGTTCTTTGTTTCACCAAACTTCGAAGGGTGCGAATATACAAAAACAAGTAAGGAAGGCTAAGTTCGGGTGTCACCGAACATTTTATACTCTCGCATGATAAAGTGATAATCGAGATTTCATTATCCGTCATTTACATATTTTTCAAATACCGTATTTGTGTAAAGTTTTATTCCACTATCATCATTGGTTCCTAATGTATATATATTATACAGAGAAGGCATCAGATGGAATTCAAAATAGCGTTATATTCGAAGAGGGCGTGGTTGTGAACCGATTTCAGCCATATTTCGTACATGTCATCAGGGTGTTAAGAAAATATTATGTACCGAATTTCATTGAAATCGGTATAGTAGTTCCTGAGATATGGTTTTTGGTCCATAAGTGGGCGACGCCACGCCCATTTTCAATTTTAAGAAAAAGCCTGGGTGCAGCTTCCTTCTGCCACTTCTTCCGTAAAATTTAGTTTTTCTGTCGATTAACGCACTTTTAGTGATTTCCAACATAACCTTTGTATGGGAGGTGGGAGAGGTTATTATCCGATTTCTTCCATTTTTGAACTGTATATGGAAATGCCTGAAGGAAACGACTCTATAGGGTTTGGTTGACATAGCTATAGTAGTTTCCGAGATATATACAAAAAACTTAGTAGGGGGCGGAGCCACGCCCACTTTTCCAAAAAAATTACGTCCAAATATGCCCCTCCCTAATGCGATCCTTTGTGCCAAATTTCACTTTAATATCTTTATTTATGGCTTAGTTATGACACTTTATAGGTTTTCAGTTTTCGCCATTTTGTGGGCGTGGCAGTGGGCCGATCTTCGAACTTAACCTTCTTATGGAGCCAAGAAATACGTGTACCAAGTTTCATCATGATATCTCAATTTTTACTCAAGCTACAGCTTGCACGGACGGACGGACGGACGGACAGACAGACATCCGGATTTCAACTCTACTCGTCACTCTGATCACTTTGGTATATATAACCCTATATCTGACTCTTTTAGTTTTAGGACTTATAAACAACCGTTATGTGAACAAAACTATAATACTCTCCTTAGCAACTTTGTTGCGAGAGTATAAAACACAGCAATCATAGTCAATCAAAGTATCCTTGATTACAAAAAATTAATTAACTTGATATAGTAAAATCTAGATGGGATAAGAATCAAGTCGCCGGAAAAATGAAAAACATGATATACTACAATGTATATAGGCTATCAAGTCGTTATTTGATATTGAATACAACGTAATGCTCTTAGCAAGTGAGTGTCGATAAAGCTAGCAAGTAGAGAAATGCAAATCGAAAAAGCCTATTGTTAGTTAAGGATAGATATATGTATGTTTTTATTAGTAGAATATACTGCAATATAGAACATTTTACATATTTTATAAAAATTAGGGATTTTTCCTTCCACTTAATGATCGTCTGTTCTCAACCTATATTCCGATTCTGTCGCTTGGTTGCAGAAAACAGTAAGTAGTCATTTATCATAAGTCGACCATTTCAAGTTTTCAGTTTTCATAAAAATTGGCACGCGTGCTTTTTAGAGATTACTTATGTGTATGAACATATAGAGATTTTTAGCGTAACAGCGTCGCTATATCATGTGTTTAGTTATCAAATTAAATCCCTTTAAGCTATTACTCACAAGTATAAAAAAACAAAAGCATTATAAAGAAAAACTTTGCAGCATTTTAAACAGAATGCAATTGGCGCATGCCATTACAAAAACAAAATTAATAATAACATGAAAATGAAATATTAAGCTTTAGTCACCGGTCGCCAAAAATATGGCCTTACTTCGAACACATATTTATGTATATCATAGGAACCAGTTTTCCAATATAAGGCGGACATACAGCTGCATAAAACTCGAATATATTTTGCAAGTAAACCTTTAACCTCAATTTTTATGAATAACGAATGTGTATGCTTAACGCGTCATAACGAATTTATTCGTATCGATTTACGTATAGACGCCATGCTTTCAAAATTTATATTCTATTGTAATGTAATTTGAAAAGTGTGTGTGTTTCACGGGATTAGAACCGCACAGATCCGCTTACGCCAACTCAAAGCAAAAACAAAATATTAGTGGCAAGAAAAAAATGAAGTCAACTAGCTTACGTTTTACATGTATTAGCAATATATGTATGTATGTACATATGTACATACATATGTATTTGAACAGAAGTGCACCAGTAAGTCAGTGTTTAGGGAATGATATACAAACCGAACGCTGCCGATCATTTCATATGTGTAATCAATACTTAACTCCACATTTATAATGGGTTGTCAAAAAAGTCTTGTGGTATTTTTATTGATTTTTTTTTTATTGAAATTGAAATGAATTTTTGATGACTCATGCCCAGCTCTTGACCGATGCTACGTCTGCTACTATGCCGGTCTTTTTCGACCAATTCAGCGATTTTATCGCAATTTTCGACGACAGGCCTTCCGGAGCGTGGCACATCTTCGACCACCTCTACACCAGAACGAATACGTTGAAACCATCGTTGTGCGGTGGAAATGAAAACTGTATCAGGTCCATAAACTGCACAAATTTTTTTGGCGGCTTGAGATGCATTTTTGCCTTTATCGTAGTAGTACTGTAAAATATGCTGTATTTTCTCTTTATTTTGCTCCACATTTGCGACGCTGTAACTCACGAACGACTTAAAAGAAGCGACAATCAATCAAACACGTGTTAGCGCGTGAAATGAGCTTTCCAAAAAGGTATAGCATGACCCGATGCGACGAATAAAACTAGAACTACGCGCTTTCAGCGCCAACTAGCGAAAATACCGCAAGAATTTTTTGACAACCATTATTAGAAAACCTTAGCAGAGTGCATTTGTTGGATAATATTTTGTCGAAAGCCAATAAAAACAGGATCGACTAAAAGTGAAAATAAGCGATCTTTCTTTTTGTTGAATGTCGTCTAAAATCATTTTTATATTACTCATATCATAATTTCTTCTTATGGTAATCGCGCTCAAAGCCTTGAGAGTTCACTAAGATTACAGTAATGTTTATAAATAGAGAACAACTTATGAGCACTCTTACCGTGCGATTCTGTAACTTGAGACAGTCTCAAGTCTCTAAATTTGAGATTTTAAGATAGAGACAGTTTTTGAGACTTGAGATGATATTGCTATTCTGTAAGTGACAGTCACAAAATCTATTACATTTCATTATTCAGAGATGTTTTTACACTTGAATGAAAATAAATATGTCGATAACAAATATTAAATTTTCTATAACATAGTCAACAAACATAATTATCAATGAAAATAAAAATATATGTTGACTTGGTTTCATAAAATTTATGTAAAATTGATTTATTTTTAACCTTTTCGTGTTTGAGTTGCTTACAAAATATAAAGAAACGACAATCGATTAATATCTATGATGATCTCTATTCAGTATATTCAAAATGGCAGACAAGAGTTCTTTTTAGTTTTGGGACCTGCTAACTACGAGGTCTCAATATTTTGAGACTAACGCTAGAGACTGTTTAGTGAATAGTAACTAGTCTCAAATTGAGACTTTGCCTCAAAATGTCTCAAATAGAGACTAGAAACTGGTTACAGAATCCCGCTATTAATGTATATTGAACCAAAAAGCTGAAGCAAGATATTTGCACCTCAAAAATGCAGAACGACTTACATTAATTTTATCACCTTCTGTATACTCGTCGGTGGAATGCAAAATGAATTTTTGTTTTGCACAACAGCCGGTCGCAATACTTGATGAACTGACAACCTGCTAGCACAAACTTATGAGTGACAGTGACAGTCGGTCTCTCATAGCAATGGAATTGTATTTAATTTTAAATAAAAATATGTAAGTACATTTTATTCTTGTAGGAATTATATTTTTTTCTGAGAGAATTATTTAAATTTTATCGCGTAATATAGATAAGCTATAAATTTATTAACAATTTGAATGTAATCACAAACGTATTAAACTGAGTACAGCATGGCTGAAGCGAACCTTAAAGAATTTTTCATTTCTCCACTTTTCCTGCAGGCATTGCAAAGAGCACAATTTTTCACTTCTTTGATGGTTATAGTTTGGCAGTGTGTATATGTATTTGTTCAGATTGACCAATTGATTTGAAACAAATATTTTATCGCCGAAAAATATTTAAAATCGAATGTGCTTTGTCGTGTTTAACTATTGACAGATAATAAAAATAAATAAATATAAATTATAATTATAATTACAACTGGCCATGTATGCTAATAATGAGTTCAACATTTAATGTTATTTCGAATTGGAAAAGCTCATTGCAGTCCAAGGACACTTCGAAAAGCTCGATATGTTTCATTTAATTATGAATGCTAACATACTTGGTCTCATTTTGTCATGCAATGATTCAGCATGTGAGTATGAAGTTTGGATTGCAATTACGTTACTTGGCGAATAATGAATCATTTTCACAAAAACTGTATTATTCTTAATCATAGTTGAACTAACAGAGCTTTAAATTTAAATAACCACCAAATACCAACCAAAACTATAATAACAAATATGCCAAATTTTTGGCAACAACAACCATATTTGTTGCTTTTGCAACTTCAAGTCAGGCGGGGCTCGAAACCAAAAAAATGTTGTCTAAGAAAATGCATATTAAAAAAATAAAAAAAGGCAAGCTAAATGTCGCAACTTTGCAAGTGAACACCCAGCAAAAATTACACTAAAAGAGACTGAGAATTGAAAAAAACAAGAAACATAAAAAAGGCAATGCTTATAAAACTTGTAAAGACACTTGTTGATAAGCAAAAGCATGCAAACATCATTCATATATAGTATATATGTTTGTATGTGAATTGCATTTGTTTCTATGTAGATAAATGCAAATACTTGCTCTACAAGTATAATGACATAGTCACATGGGTAAGCTTTTAATATAATACTAAGCCGTCAATCAATGCAAGAGTGCACATTATACAAATGCTTTTAGTTGGCCATTTCTTGCACCTCCTCTAGCTCACATATTGCGGTGTTAATTTGAATATGCAGCACGCTTATGCTTATGGCAATAATAGTTCTACAAAACTTGTGTTTATTGGCCACTTTGATTTCTCTATTCCTAACTCGCCACAAAGAAAATGAAAACATTATAAAAAGCCGTAGCCGACCCATAATTCTTCATATAAAACGATTGTTTATAATGAATTTTTACCCTCTCGAGCAGACTTGCGAAATATGCTCCATATTATTTATTGTCTCTAAATGTGGTCTGGCGTGGCAAAATCAATTTAAAAGTTTTTCGTTTCTTGAGGTAACTTCAAATCCAAAAATTTCGCTCACATTTTGAAAACGTTTAAAGAACTCGCTTTTATCTCAGTTTATTTACTGGCCTTTCTTAAGGTCACATAAATCCAAAACACTCATGACAAAGGCAAAGACAAATCCGGCAATTCAATCAATGTAGATAAATTAGCTTCAGATGAACAATTTTAGAGCACTGGCAGTGAAATAAGAAGCCCAAAATTTATACCTACATTCGACTCGGTCAACGTGCCAAGGTGTGGACTTACCTTATAAGCGCTTTGGCAATTATCAGTAACACATTTAACCACTTACCGCCTCTGTAGAGCAATTGACTTGTTCAATGAACGTTTAGTTGCCGTTACATTCTATGGTAAGCACCGCAATTACACCTTCAATAAAAGTGCCAAATACAAAGGCAAAATTTAAAAGATTGAACCAGATTGCTTACGTGCAAAGCAGTAAATATGTTTAATACAAAGCCGTTGAATAAGAAAAAATCTGTACTGACTGATATACAATAAAACATAATATCATTAAGGAGTCGGCATTCTTCTGCGGTCTAGTCGAATATGTGAAGGTCGCAACGCTAATTATAAACTTTAGGTATATTTATGCCATATGCTTGTAATTATTTTATTCGTATTAATGGCTTGTAGAGGTTGTTATTTGCCAAGTAAGTGCTTCAACAAAAAATATTAGTCAGCGATAATGTTAGATGATAGTAAACTATGACCAGATTGCCAGCTTTGTGCACACAGTTTTACTTGCATATAAACATATCAATTAATATTGGTTCATAACAATCAATTGAAAATAATTTGGTTTTTCAAGCGATTCTAATTGAAAGCAAATGCTTTATACAGCTTTATGTATTGATATATACGAATATATGTACTTCACACATAAAAATCATTTAGCGTGTTGTGCAACACTCGCAAACTTATTGGGTGTGTTTTGCCCTCATTTGGCCATGATTTGAAAAATTCGCTATTAAAATAAAACATACTAAAGTAAACGGTGTTTATTTAAAATTAAGTGAATTGCATGAAAAATTTTAGAAAAAATATTCCCAGATTGTATAAGGAAATATGTATTATAATGCTCACGGTACTCAAAATAAATCTATCAGCTGCGTACCTTATTTATGTATAATCTTTTTATCTTTAAGTAAATTATTATGAGATTATTGCATCTAAGGGGAGGTGTTCTAGTCTGGAGTCATGGGTGGATTTAAGGTAATTTTTAGGTGGCATCGGCAAAGGTAATTAACAGTTTTGGTATTAATTTTCCTAGTAGTTATTTATTAACGTTACAAGAAAACAGGAAAAAATTAAAAAAAAAAAATAAAATATTTATAAATTACACACAATTTCAACCCTCCTCGCAGTCTGAAACTAAAAAAAAAAATAAAACATTAATAATCTAAGATAATGTCGCAATATCTGGACTACGCAAAACTGCAAAACATCTTTTACAAAATGAAAAACAAATAAAAATAAAAAAATTATGTGTTACTTTTTTTAACTGTATCTTATTTCTTAAAAATAGTTAAAATAGAAATTTTGACAAAGTTTATAAGAAAGAATCTCTAAAAATTGCAGATAAATCGGTCCAGTAAGACCTACATATATCTCCGAAATTAATATGAGTTTTGAAAAAAACCTCTATCTTTTTAAATAATTAAAATTTAAAAATATAAGAAAAAAAAATTTATTTTAGTTTTTATTTATAAAATACTCCCTTGACAAGCGCTGTATGAAATTGGAATATAATGCAATAGATGTGCAATTGTTTTTTTAATTTGTTTTTAAAAAAAAATTTTATGCTTTAGAGGTGCACGTTTTTGTATTAAAACGGTAATATTTATTCTGCATTAAATACTTATCAACTCATGTACATACACATATAAACAAAATTTCAAAGATCAGTACAGCCGTTCTCGAGGTTTAAAGGAAAAATCGGCTTAGATGTATGTAATCGTGAAAAATTCAGAAGAAATCTGGTTAAACGGTTAAGCAAACTAAAAGCTAAAATAAATTAAGAATCGTAAGTAGGAAGCCATTTTATTTAAAAAGACATTTTATAACGAACTAATAGTATAGATATTTTTAGTGGCGCCCTCAAATAAAGAATATTTGCAGTGATAAATACCCAAGTTTAATTTTTGCATTAAACGCTTATTATAAAGCATTTTCTCAAATTTTCGAAGTTTTTTTTGTTGTAATTGTTTTTTAAAGGTTTACCCACCAGCTGATAAATAACTGTATCGCTAATTGCAAAAACGTTACGTGATTAGGATTCGTGTAAGTCAAATATATAATATATGTAGTATATAGAGTAGTAAATATTTCGCTGGATGATATTTATTCGAGTTTTTTGGACCATGTGAAATGTGTGTATGTATGTATACAAGCAACATTAGCAAATACTTCTTTATATAAATAAATAACCATAATTGTATGTAAACACAAACCGTAGCCTGTGTCCACTTTTCCTTTTGTTCGCCTAGTCTCCTTTCGGATTTATAGGCTGACAGGAAGCGAAATTGTTGGCGCAGAGTATAAGCTGCATACCAATAGACAATTTCAATTTGCACACACACACACACATACATATAATGGGTGATGTCAGCGTGTGCCGAACGAGTGCCACCAAATGAGTCTCGCTGCAATGCTCAAATGTGTACGTGTGTGGTTTCACGTCAGCGCGATTGCGCAATATTGCGCGCTCACGCCTTTGCTCTTGTTTTTGCTTCTGTTTACACTTTTGTATGGTAATAACAATTTCGCAATAATCTTTGCGCCTGCCATGTTCATGCATGTTCGTAATCTTGTAAGTAGCTGTTGCTGCATCCCAAACGGGCCAACTTGCAACAAGCACACAGACGTTGGAAAACTGCAACGTGATGCGCTAAAGCGAGGAGACGCGCACGGTTTGACGTCTGATAGCCAGCAGAAATTCTCCGCACAAGGGGAAATTAATTAGGCCTCAATGCAACAATTACTTTGTTTTGTTTTTTATAGTGGATTAATCCAACGGAAAATGGTCGAAGTAGTGGCATTTGTGAGGCAAGCGCGAGGCAGCGGTTCAGCAAGCTCACTTACATATATACTTACATATGTAAATATGCGTGCAGCCATCGTTGCAAATGTGTGTGCCTGGTGGAAGTCGTCACACCGGGCGTATGCGCTATTTTTATGGTTATATCATACACTTCCGCTTCTCCATTTTTATGGTAGCTGTGAGTGAGCGAGTGAGTGTTTAGCGTTCCACTCTTTATTTTAATTGTTATCAACGCTTTGTTTGTATTGGCATGCCGATTTTTCTTTGCTTACCACTTTAAAGCGCGTGGAGGTATACTGTCGAATTATTTGCGGGCTCATCGCTTGGTCGTTTCACACATTTATCTGTCACGTTTGTGTGCTCAGCTGTGACGCGCATCCATTTGTATTTGGATACACTCATCTTTTGCCGCTGAAATGACCACTCAATTGTAGTTATTGCTGTGGTTGGCGGCAGAACAACCATTCCTGCCTTCGGTGTTGGCACCTTATTAATTGCTGAGTGAGTGATGCTGAGCAAATTGACCGCTGTCACTTTGATGTTTTTCGTTTTAAATTCTAGTTTTGTGTAATTCGTGTGGTATTTGCCTTTGGTCTTCTTTAGTTGGGCTCTTTTTGTTGTTGTGCTTAGTCCGCATTCGGATTTTCAAATGTATAAATTTGTTTAAAATTTTTTCTTTTTTTATTAGGATTAGCTTCATTTTGCTTAATTAGTGTAATTTTGCAGAACTTTTTTTAATTATGCGTGATTTAAGCCAAAATATTTTTTTCTACTTATTATAATTGATTTTGGCCGCGGTTAGACAATACTTGAAAGCTTACATACTTACTATATATCTGAAGCATTCATTATTATAAAAATGGAAGGTACGAGGTTTTCAAACTAAACAAATTCTCTATGTTTAAACCATTTTGGAAATAATTAATATTTTCCATGACAAACTTATCCTAAAAGTAACAAAAATACTTTGATATAACATACATACATATGTATTTAAAATTGACATTATTTTTGATTAGTTTTTGACACGCTCGTTCTTTAGAGTTGAAACATAATAGGTTGTGAAAAAGTCTTGCGGTATTTTTTAGTTGGCGCTGAATGCGCGTAATTCCTAGTCCAATTTTATTCGTCGCATCGGGGAATGCTTACCTTTTGTTGAAAGCTCATTTGCGGCTATTTCTGTTTGATTAATTGTCGTTATTTTAAATCGCATGATCTTTCGCCAAAATGAGAAAAATGCACTGTTTGGCATATTTTGCTGGTACTATTGGACGATAAAGGCAAAAATGCACGTTCTGAATGGCGATCGCTATCGTTCGATGCTAAAAATTTGTAAAGTTTATGAACCCGATACTTGTTTGACATTTCAACAAGATGGCGCTACATGCCAACATGGTTTCAATGGCCATTTTGTTCTGAGTCTCAAGAAATGGACCCGTAAGTTGCCGCCAGATCATGCGATTTAAGGCCTGTGTCGTCAAGTCTAAATTACGATAAAATCGCTGAAGACAAATTGGTCGAAAAGAGACCGGCATCGAAAAAGTAGCAGCCGTAGCATCGGTCAAGAGCTGGGCATTTAAAGTCATCAAAAATTCAAATTTCAAAAAAAAACGTTTCAATAAAAATACCGAAGATTTTGACAATCCATTAAAAATTCTGTCCACAATCAAATATTTTTTCTTTGTTGAAAAGTTGATTAAAGGCTCCTCTAAAGTCAAAAAAACTTTAAATAAAATTTTATAAAAACGAAAAATAACTCAAAAAGCTATGAAAACAAAAAATATAACGTAATTAATTTAAGTAAAGCATAGGTCAACGTACAATAGAGTACAACTTATGTGAATCAGTACACCGAACATGAAAATATAATACTCGTAGGTCTGTAAGTTTACGCTGAGTTTGAAGTTATTCGCAACAAAGACACGAGTGACAAACTTGTGCACTTGAAGACTTCAACACAATCAAGTTTTTAACTTCCTTTGTATTATTATAAATTGAAGCCATTATGAAATAATTTTGGTTGAAGAAGAACTCAAACATACAAATTATTAATTTCTACTAGGGTGGTCATAAATTGAACTTTTAGCTTAATATTTGAAAATTGAATTGTTTATAAAATATAAAAAATTGGTGCGTAAAATAAACCTTAAAATAACTACCGTTATATAAAATGTGAAGTTTCCACAAAAAAAAAATGAATTATGAGAATCTTGATTTATGCGGTTTTCAACTGCAGAATTTTATAGGCCTCATTTCGTTTCGGCAAAGATTAAAATAAAGTAATAGTTGATATAAAATGTGTTATTTGCAAAAATAAAATGAATTATGAGAATCTTGATTTATGCGGTTTTCAACTGCAGAATTTTTTAGGCCTCATTGCATTTCGGCAAATAATCAAGTCAATAAATCCATATATACTACTTGTTTTCTTTTAAAACAGCTTAAGTCTACATACGGCTCGATATATAAGAAGTGTTTACTATTTTTTTACCCTGAACAAGGTTACCACGAACCATAAGGAAATGTTGGATACCCTAAAAAGGATGAGCGTGATGAGTTGAGTCGATTTAGCCATGTTTGTCTGTCTGTATATATGCGAACTAATCCCTCAAATTTTGAGATATTGATCTGAAATTTGGCACACGTACTTTTCTTCGCAATAACTTGCTCATTTGTGGGAACCGTCGATATCACAAATAGCTGCAATGAAAACTGACCGATCCGAAACAATTTCTTTATTTAATTTTGCGAATCATATTCATTGGCAGTTACCGTAGGCCTAATTTATTTCAGAGTAAGGATTTTTATAATACCTTTTACAGGTTATTCGGTTTTCAATAACCACCCTGACCATCCTTTTGTTAAATATTTAACAAAATTACACAATATATACATATACATATGTATATGTCTTAATATTGCTTGTGCAGCCGATTACAATTACTGCTTCGCGCTTAACATATTTTTTTAACCATTACAAGCTATTTTTTTGTATGCAATCAGCAAACTGTCATTATTATTTAGTTATATTACATAATAAATGCTGACACGAAATGGAGGACAATATAGAAAGAAGAAAGAGAAATTGAAATTAGTGCCGAATCAAAGGCGGAGGTGTTTGTGAGAAAAAAATAATTAATAAAATGATGAAAAAATAATGAGTAAAAAGTAGATAGTCAGGCTAATATAAGTATACCTAAGCAGTTTTATAAAAATCTGACGAAAATGAAAATCGGAAATTGAAAAAAGTCAACGCAGGTACAAATAATAAATACTTTGTTGCGCTGTAATAAATCTATTAGTAATAAACGGTTTAAAAGCAGCCATTGAAACTTATTCGACTGAGGAGAGTTGTATATTTCTTCACATTCGGTGCATTCTGTGCCGACTACAATTTCAATAGGAAAAAAGAAATGTACACGTAAATGGTACAAGCGCTTGTTTAATTTTTTATCAAGAGAAAAAAACCACAAGTATATATGTACTATATGTAATTACTTGACGAAAATGTCGCACACACTAATTAAAATACTTACATACATGGCTAGTGTATCTAAGCGCGTTGATTGACTGCTGGCATTCACTCCACTGCAGAAAGTAATGTCAATGATTTGCGTTTGTTTTGCTTTTAATTAACCGTGTTTTACTTTTACAAATTTAGAGAAAATAATTAGCCTGCTTTCTGCTAGTTAGTACTCCGACTTGCTTATTTTGATATCTAAGTTGAACGCTTGTGTACCGATTGATTCGGTTATAAGAAATACTATATAAAATTAAGCTCTAATCATTGATATACAGTAAATGGAAATTTTTCGTTTGTATTAATACAGAGTTTGTCCGAAAGGTAATAGAACTGAATCGATTTAAAAAAATTTATTGAATCAATCGTTATAATTTTTTAAGGTTTTTGAGATAAATTTTATTTCTGTGTAATCTTTTCTTGCGAAAAAAGGAAAGACAAAACATGTTCAGCAGAGTAATTTAAAAAGGGTAAAACTATGAGAAGGCAATCTAATATTTGTAGTAGGCTACTCCATTAACGATAAGCTCCATTAAAAATCAGCTGTTCTGCGTTCTTCATTGTGTAGTTATTTTAATGAATAAAATTTATCAGCTGATTGTTATTTTATTCATGCATACAACCAAATTTACAGCCTACAGGAAGAGTAACAAAGATAACTCGGAAATGCTAAGGGAATCAGCGATGGGCATGGCTGCAAGTTGTATGGTCGCGATAACGACTCTCAGGCTCCAGCTAACTCCGTTGCTGAAACAAAAAATAACTCTCAAAATTTTAGGAGTTTGTGAGATTTCTGTTGGTTCAAGTTAAAAATGGCCAATTTTCATCTTTTGAATACAATCTCGATAATCAATAAAACTTCTATGTTATGATATACAGTTTTAAAAATAATGTGTTGATATGCTTTTGTAATAAAAAATGGTTTGGTAAAAATTGGTCGGCTAACAACCGTAATGTTTATCTTCTATCAATTTTCATTGAAAGAGCAGTTAATCCGGGTTAACTGCCGTCTATCAAGAGCTAAAAGGGAACCAGCGATGGGCATAGCCGCAAGTTGTATGTTCGCGATAACGACTCTTAGGCTCCGACAATCTCGATACTTAGATATCGAGCCTAGCCCTGGCTGCCTTTTCTCTGCCCATATACGTATACATTCGAAGTAGGTAAGGAAGGGAAGAGGAACGATGAGCTCTGATAATATGGCAGCCATATTACTGTGCGCTCAGGAACCATTAATCAGAACGTATTGATCTCCTCGAATGTCTCGCTTTTGCCAGATCAAGCCAGAAATACCACGAATATTATAAATGTAGACACCCAAACGAAAAAGCGGATAGGCTCAGGGCGTTTTATTGCTATCTGCTATCTAATTACAGGAGTAGGATAAGTGCACATAACAGTCTAAGTGTGATCCCTCTGAGGTATCAGCCATCTAACCTAATCTAAGGGAAACATACTCTTATAAAATATTGTACAAGTGAACATTCAATGCCTTAAAATAACCAAAATAAGTTATAAGTATTAAAGTTTTCGTCACTCATGAAAAATTTTTGCGCTTCATAAAGTTTTGCGAGAGAAATTTAAATAGTATTGGAGTAATTTTGATATCCAACTCAAACCAAAGTTGTCGACTACTTTTTTAATGGTCTATAATTAATATTCAAGTAGATTAACTAATGAGAGTTACACCTATGAATATTTCAATCGTCAATAAAACAGTGAACCCACCCATTTGAATACCGTTCGGTATATTTTACCAACATAATCGTCGAATTTATGAATTCTGTAAAATTTCTAACATTTATGCATTTCTGCGAATGTTCTGACGGTGAAAGACATGAATTTGAATTTCACTCGACTACATTCTTCCCAGGCAAAACAAACTGCGGGCGGGCCTTATTGGACATGACATGTATATACATACATGTGTGATTGTATGTTTAATGAAATTGGCTTAATTAATATGCGAGCATCGGAAGGAGTATACGCTTATTTGCGTATTTATTTAAACAACAATAGAAAAACAGATCCAAGTATAAAGCAACGCGAATGGTCCGAAGAAATGCAAATTAGAAATGAAACTAAAAACAAAAGTATTTCAAAGTTAAACAATTACTATGCTAAGATACTGGATGATCATTGTATTTGTGCGTGGGGCCAAAGACCTCGACTAATGGACAACACAAAATGTGACGGCTTTTCTGCGCTTTTTTACATTTCACGCATTCGTTTGATTTCTCCTACTTTTATCTGGCTTTGTGCGTGCTTTCGGTGTTTTACGGTCTTTTGTACGCTACATACACACCCACATTGCGACGATGCGTACCTCCGTTTGATTTTCCCTGCCCTGGCGCGCTGATTGGCGTTTCGCAGCAGGTAGATTCATATGTAGATTAATCTGGGAATTCACACGTTGCTGTCATGGCTTAGACCTGCTTGATGATTTTGTTGTCTATAGCGGCAGCAGCCTGACATTACGGTGCGTACATCATTCCTGTCATTCATTAGTGGCTGGTGGCGACGTCGGCTTTGTTTGCCCCTTGTTGATGATTTTATTGCGGGAAAATTAAATTGTTTGATAAAATGGAAGCTAAACGCTGACAAATGCTGGCGTGGGCAAACGTGACTTGTGTCAAATTTTCGATTTGTTTGGCGTGTGAGTCAGCGGGCGCACCGAGAAGTCAACCCTCGAGCGCGGCTCCGTTAATTGGCTTTCAAATTTGTTTATTTTGCTAGATACATTCTGACAAGACATATATAATATGTAGATTTCTAATGCTGGAATTGGCTTATGTAATTGAATGTATGTGCAAATTAAAAAACATAAAATTTTACTTTTATATTTTTGGGCAAATGAATCACCTCTAATAGATACTTACGCCGTAAGCCGTTTGAAATTATTTTTTTTATTTTTATTATTTTAATTATGTATGTGTGTCATATAAAATATATTGCCAATTGGTTGCTAATTTAAGTTTAAGATCTATTGTAGAAAATTTACTGCATTACATAATCAAACATAATGTTATGCAACTTGTCATTTTAATAAAAGTTTGTCCTTACGTAGTGTCTGCAAAGAATATTTGAGCCAAATATATGTAAATGACAGTATTTAAAATAAACTTTAACTACTCTGAGGGAAGAAATTATTTTAAGGGTGTGTTAGAAGAGAGAAGAATACATTTTTTTTTTGTAGATTGGCATAGTTGCTTTTACTAGTGAAATTTCCTCTATTTAAGGTTTCTTCTGGTTGAGAATCAGATTTCAGTTTAAATTTAGCTCTAAGTTTATATACCCATAAAACCAGCAGTTTAACTTAAGTATTTTGAAATTATCTGATATCTTATTTTCATAATTGTTATCTTCTTAAATATCTTCAAATTCCGAACACCGGTTTTGTTCAGCTCATCGCACGCATAAAAATACACAAAAAAATCCTTGTAGAAGTTTCCTCTCTGCCCTCCTTGCTTCCGTTCGTTTCGTGTCGCTTTTTCATTGCTAATTTGTGATCGTGGCAATTCTTTAATGTCGGACTTTACCATTGGTATGTTTTTTTTCACCAATTTAATTCGATTTTTGTGCCGCTGTAAGTCGTTGGCATTGACATGCCGAATCTTTTATGGTATTTTAATTTTAGTGTTTCAATGCGTGCGAATTAACGTTAAAATCGTAAGGTGGTTGCTAAAATGCAACAAATTTTTTATATTCGAATTCCCAGTTGGTAATATTGGGCAGTCGAAAAAGTTTTTTCGTATATTGCCAATAGATGTCGTTGCAGTCGTATACTTCCAGTGCTACCAATCACATTGTAGCATACCATATAGTGTTGGAAAGGTGAGGTTTTAAGTTTCATTTAATTAATGTCGGAGAAGATGGAAAAAGTTACAGCTGTTCAAAAATGAGTGATAATAATGAAGAAATTTGCTATATTTTGAAATTTTTATATAAAAAAGGGAAGAGTGCCACGCAAGCCACAAATGAAATTTGTGAAGTTTACAGAGACGGTGCCGTATCAGTTCGTGTAGCACAACAATGGTTTGCTCGCTTCCGTTCTCGAAATTTCGATTTACGCTGATGGAATAATGTCTCTAGCGAAAAAATGGTAAAAAGTGGTCAACCAAAATGATACATATTTGTTTATTTATTTATTATTACAAATATAAAAAAAAATGTTAAAAATTGATTAGAAATACGAAAATACTTTTTCTATAACCTATATTTGGTTTTGAGTTCCTAAAGTCAAAAATTAACTGAATTTGCCGAATATTTTCGTGAGTTGCATTAGGTTGAGGGGGAATCCTTCCTCGGTAAGAAGCCTCGCACAGGAGCACCACCACAATAGAACTGGAAGTGTGTGATCACAGTAAGGAAGATGGGGTTATCTCCCACGAAGAACGGAAGCGGGTCGCGGCGGCTTTATCCGCAGTTTTCATGAAGGTGGTCAAGGGAAACCCCGGAGTGCGTATAATGCATGTTGGCACCATAGCATACAAGCTGTTCAGGAGTGCTGACTAAAGGTTGGTTGTATAAGGAAGTGGTAGGAGGTAGGAGGTCTGGAAAGAAGCAAGACTAGAGGTGAATCTTCCACTGTGCACTCGAGCTCGTATCTGGCTTCCACCCGAACCCTTAACCCCCGAGGAGATAGTAGAAATGTGGCGGTACTACAATTCGTCTTCTCCAATTCACGACAGGAGGGTCAAAAGGCTCAAGAGAACCAACGAAACATATCGGTCGGTGCTGGTTCTTCTCAAAAAGGAGACCATAGGATCTCTCACCGACGCAAAGGGTGTCATCAGCTATAGGTTTGAGAGAGTTGCTCTTAGCATCCTTCCTTCCGATGCCTGGGTGGATGTTCCACAGATTCCAGAAGGGACAGAATAGAAGGAAACTTAGGCGCAAATGGGTATAGAATGGAATTCGTTCCTTTCAGACCTTTCATATTCAGCGAGCGTTGGAAACAGATTGTCAACTGTTGATTCTGCCTTCAATCTCGAGCTGTTATTCGAGGAGGACCGTATTGAGAGTCTTGATAGTCCTTTTGGAAAGGAGGATGAAGGTCCTATAGATTTAAGACGGTGGAAGAAAGCTTGTGGCATTATCGGCTTGGAAGAGAACTTACGACCCACTGTCTGGCGAAGCTTGGACATCTTTTTATTATATTTTTTAACATTGGAAACTCCCTATTGTAGCTGCATGCATGGAAGAAGTCATTGATCTCACAATGGCAAGAAACTTCGATTAGCTCTTAATGGTCGTCTCAAATCGAGGCTCAATGCTGTCTGCCATCGAAAGCTCTTGTGCTCTGAAAACTCAGAAAGAAAAGGGAACCCCTTGTTGGAAACCAGAAATCCGATCATCAAGCAGAAGGCTTTTCAATATAGACCTAAGAAGCGGGCATAGCGTACTGCAGCCTCCTTTAGAGAAGTGTGTACTCTGATAGCTGAACGGCTATACTGGCTTTGAGCTCGCTTAATATGCGCTCAAAACAGTTTCAAATTTCTTCGATATTAGACTTGACCATTACCTCAATTTCAACCGTATTGGCTGGGATTGATATTAATAAATTTAATAAATTTGTAGTAAGGTCAATCAATGAGATGATGTACTGTAGGGAGTTATTGGGTAACGTTAAGGGCACTTATTTGTCCGTGTGAGATCCACTGATTGTGGTTCAACCCTATACCTAACCTTACCTAACCTGCATTAATAGTTTTATTTAATGTACAAAAATTCGAAACTCACTAGGACAGACTTAAAATGTTGTTAATAAGAGATATAAAACATTAAAAATAAAAATCGCGAAAAAGCCAATAACTTACAATCGCTTAGAACAAAATTCTCAATAATTTTATTCTAATTTTGCTAGCTATTTAACAGTTAGTATTCGTTTGAATACATTTTTTTTTCTTCTTCAGAGTTCAGAGAGAGTGATTTATAAAATTTTTTTCCCACAATGTTTGTTTCATTCCAGCAATTATAAATTTAAAAAAACAGCCGAGTATATTTGTCAAACAAAATAAAATTTTCAAGAATATATGTATTTCAACAGATCTTACATAAAAGGTTTTGTCCCACGATACTCATAGCCATCAATTATGCTATATACATATATCAGCATAATCAACGAAACTCCGCTAGTAAAGCTAGCCTCTAACTGTGTCATCAGGGGTCATAATTTAAAATGGGCGTGCACACGCCGATCTTCCATTTAATTTCTATGTAAATTCTATGGACGAGAGATAAAACGTTCAATGCGAATTAGCGACTAATTGTGTGCATGCGCACACGTTAATTACACACTCGAAGTGCTGTGCTAGTTCACTGTGTATAGTATGGATAAATACATATGTATGTATAGTATATATTTATGAATTCAGATATGCATACATATAAAATCGAAAGACCAAACGCGGAGCTGTTGTCCAAGCAAAGCTGAATTGCGATGATATTTGCTTTGATTCAATAGCTTCAAATACACTAACACATGAAATCAAATCAAACGCGTCTCTGTCTCTGCCCCAGCAGTTGTGAATGTTCGCTAATTTATTGCTAATATTTTATTTATTTATTTTTATACCACATTGCTTTGCTTTTTATAACTGGCAATTACTGTTTGCGGTCGCTCGTGTGAAGTACGGTAAATAAGTAGATACATATGTACCATATGTAACCAGACATATATGTATGTACTACATAAAAAGTGTGAGTATTTGAAGGAAGTGCTGGATAAAAATAGCGCAAATTCAAGCCTTTTGTTCATCGTTTAAGAATTTTTAATTAACAAGCGTAAATCAATAAACTTGTTTATTGTTGTTACTTCTTTACTTTTTTGCGTAAAGTCAAGGTCGCTTCGCTGACCGCCGCACACTGCCCACTCTGGCATAAGTGCGCTCATAACAGTGTCTCAAACGAGTGGAGGCAATAAAAAGTGAAATAAGTTGTTTGTGTGTATGTGTGTAAGAAGCATGAAAAACAAATTAAATACAAATATATTTATTCAACATATTTTACATTTAATGAATTTGTTATGAGACGATAGAAAAAGCTCAAAAGAAATAGTATAGTTGTAATTGAGTTGCGGCTAGTGTTTGTATTGCATTCCTAATTTTTAAGTATTTTATTAGCTTCTTCTTCTTCTTCTTTCTTAATCAAATTCAAAGCACATACAGTGGCTTACTGGGTTTTTAGGTGACACCATGCGACACTTGGTGGTGGTGGTCCATTTTATATCAAATTCAATCGAACGCTCTGATTGAAATAAAAAGAAAAAGTGAAAAGCAAACAAGAATTTGTTTGGCACTCTATGTAAACTTATTAATGACTTTAATTTGAGAAGAGGTGCTGGCAAAAAATAAGAGTGAGGGCTGTTTTAGGTACGTTATTGTAAAAATTCTCCTGAAATATAAACTATCACATCTATTTCATTGATTAAAAAAAATAATATACGTATTAATTTGTTACTAAAAATAAACTTTATATTTTGTACTGAAAAGTTTTAAAACGTTTTCCTCAATATCAATAGATATCGGACCACTATAGTGTAAATTATGACAAAAACGTACCCGGAAATTGTAATTTAAATTCGCCGCGTAAATGATATTTCCAAAAAATGTCAGGACTGTCCTTAATTACTATGTAAAAAGTGACAGTGATCTTTCACAGTTTACAGCAGCTGCTTAAGTCGTTACAACTCAGTAGTGCGTTACGATTTCTACAATGGATAAAAATATCGAACAAAGAATTTGTCTAAAATTTAGTATTTCTAACTGAATTTCGTGCGCAGTATCATTTAGAATGTTAGAAAATGCTTACAATGATTAAGTTTTATCAGAGACACACGTCTACGAAGACGGTTGAGAGATCGTTTAAGACATGCCTCTTTCTTTACGATCGTAAACAGGTCTCTTTGGGCGAACTCTGATTCCACATTCAAGAAGTGCATTATAACTGCCCATGTGACGTGGAGTTATGAATTCGACATGCAATAAAATCAACAATCATCGGAATGAATGAAAAAAAAACAAAGGAAAACCGGAAAAAACAACGCCAATGGCGCTCAAAAATCAATTTTTTTTCGATATGTGGTTTGGTGCATCATGAATTTGTTCCGGAGGGATGCTGGCAGAAGTATATTACATCTAGTGAAGATTACTTTGAAGGCGACAAAATAAATATTGATGAATAATTATACTTTGTGTTTTAATTACAATTTCTGGGTACTTTTTTGTCACAATGTGTAGCTGCCATACAAAATGGACTATCAAAATTAAGATAAATTTCTCCATAGACGATATTTTTTCCTAATTTAAATACCTTAATTTGATGTGAAATTTGTTTATTTCAAACAAATTGGCTAGAAGGAACTAGCAAAATGTTTTCCGTTGTATGTAAAACGTTAGCCGGTTACGTTTTCAGATCTAGTTATATGGGTACCTACTTATATAGTTGCTATAAGTAATGTACCTGTGAGGTGTAGTATAATCTCGGTGCAGCCGTTGTTAATGAGTTTTCCTTATATTCTTAATATAATATACCATAAGCATGAATTAATAAATTCCAAATAGGTATTTTCGCATATTATTATTACTTTTTTATTAAATTATACAGAATTGTATCTGATGACATAATTTATACAAGTATGATACGTTTTTGTAAGACTTACTTTGTGCTGTTTGTAGCTTTGTGCGCTTGTAACGCTTAGCTAAGCCGTTTAATAAATGTATGTATATAACATATGCTCACAGAACTTTTGCGTTTTTTTGCAAAAATGTTTGAGTGTACTTTTGATTTTGAGTTTCCGCCAATTATATTGTTAAATTTTGTATTTAGCGCACTTCGCACTTAGCCAATTTCGATAATTTTGCGAAATTGCTCGTAGAAAAATATTGCAGCCTAAAACTTGGTTTTTCGGTTTTGTTGTGTCTCAAATTTATTGACTCACGTCCACTGTGGAGCACGCTGACAGTCTAATTTTATTACTGTGGTCACTTTGCGTGTCTAAATGGCGACAGTTTTGAGTACGAAATTCATCTTAGTTCACTATGGGTTCCAAGTTTCAGTTATAGTTTGGTCAGCACTTTGCTTTCAGCTTTATTGTTGCTTTCGTAATTTTTTGCAAAAATCACTGACACTCACTTTTTCACAAACACTGTGCTGAATTTTTTTTTTGAGACAGCTGCAAAATTTTCCAGTATTTTTCCAATTATAAGAAATATTTTCGCAATCGCAATCGATATATTTGCGTTTACCACTGCGCGGCCGCAAGCGTCTACAGTTAGTTATCAACAAGTTATTTGTTTAAATTTTGTTTACGTTTATTTTCGGTTTTCGGTTTTCGGATTTTTTGGTTATTGTTTTCCTCAGTTGTCACCCACTGTTAGTATTTGTTTGTTGCGGGGTCTACAGCGTTAATTGCTAGTCATAAGCTAAGTCGTTTTGCTTCTGATCTTGTTGTTGCCTGTGTGGAGCGCGCGCAACCGCTCGCCAACAGCTATCAAAATTAACTAACAAAGTAACGGTGCGTTCGCGTACAAGACACCACTTGCAAATCCGCGTAGAATCTGAACCGAGCCAAGAAAGTCCAGTCACTAAGCCAACTGTGGTGAATTCAAAGCACTCTGATTTACGCTATGGTGTGAGTCGCTGAAGCAGTGTGAAGGTTGAAGTATACCAAGAGAGCCGGTGCGAGAGCTACCAATCCACTTCTCCTTCTTATTGCAAATATAAATAGTAATATTCCCTCTTCAATCGCTACAATCGCTCCAAACGATCAGCTGATCGCAAAACGCTTAGTAGAGTTAGTGGCTGAAAAGCTCTGCGCTTACGCTTGAAGAGCAACAATACATAAAGCTCGAATTCTTCTACATTTTGACATGGATGTGTCATATTTGTTTTTGCTTTTTCTCTGCTACCAATTATTACCATTTTAATTATGTATTACTTCGCTCTCTCGTTCGCTCGTCTGCAAAAGCTTATAGTTCTCCACGGCAAGTTCGTTTCTTATGTCGTTTGTTTTGCTTTTATGAATTTGCATTTATCTTCTACTTCGTTTGTTTTGTTGTGCACCACTTCGTGTCTGCCTCGCGTGCCGAAGCTACGCTCTGCACGTTTCTTGCACAGCGTTTTAAGTATTCACAACAACAACTTGAAGTTTATTTTAAGTGGAGTAGCGGGTGCGGTGACTCTAATAAAATTTTTTGTTAGTTTGCGAAGCGGAGCTTGGCCTACCTGCCTACCTTGACAGTTTATTCTTAGCGCATTTATTGCTGTATTTGATGACGCGCGTCCACGCAGCTATTCGCTCATCTTCACTTGACTATTTTCTCAGCTAATCAGCATATACGCTCTTTCATATTGACGTCGCTTCAGACCGTTTGCGATTTACATTTCCATTAATGATCTCATCGGAGTTTTGATCAACAATTATATTTAAAATATTCTGCGCAGACCAAGCCAATGATGTTACCGCGCCGTCATTTTGTATTTTATTCAATAAGCTTAGCTAATTTTGCAGTAATTTTCGCGTTCACGCTATATAGTATGTGTGAATTTTTTGGAGCATTTGATTTGCAGTCCCCTTACCCCTTGCTATGATGCTGCTTTCATTGTTGTGCATCTGTGACGAAGCACGGAATTCCCCAGAACCGTTCGGCACTTGCTTGTCTGTATGTTTGGTTCAGTATAAATATTTCTCTCAACTGTGTGGGAGTCAAATTTAATCAGACGCAAATTACAGTTGTCACGTTCGCGATTGTTTTTTGCTTATATCTATTTTGTTCTTGTTGTTCTTTTCAATTTTTTCACTTAATAATTTGGTTGTTGTTGCGCTGAAGCGTTGCTCTTGTGGTGTAAATAGTTTGGTTAATCTACCAAATTACTAAATTTGTTTGAAAGCGTTGTGTTTGGGATCTCTTGAATTCCCAAAGATATTCAGCTGTGCTAAGCGCTTTCCACTTTTTAAGGCACGACAAAAAAGTTATATCAAGAGAAGAATAGAAGATATGCGCTTGTTTAGCCAAAGAAACTGTTCTTAGAAATTTCGGTGGTCCTTAAAGCTTCTTTGTTTATACAGAGAAAAATACTCTGAGACCATAATCGAATTATTGGACATATGTACATATATGGACATTAAAAAACTGTTTAAAGCATAATAATTGAATTTTCAATCAATTTCAAGCTTTTCTTTCAAATTAGAGATGTTATACTTTACTTAGTTCAAAAAATAATTCCTGACAATTGGCGCTAGGGATATGGTGAGAATTAATGATTTCTTTCTGATTTTTCAAATTTTAATAATTATCATTTTTTTGTCATACCTAATATAATTAAGGCGATTAATTAACTTAATTCTTTAGAGAGTTCATCTGTGTAAGTATATACAAGTGTATTGGGGGCTAAGAAATGATCGAATTAATTTTGACAGTTATTGAATATACTCGATAATATATTTTGAAGCAATTTTTTATTTGGATAATACTTACTGACACGTATTCAGTATAAAACTTTTCTGAATAATGAAAATATAATGAAAATCATTATACATAGTATATGAGAGTTGAGGGTATTATTGACTCGATTTTATCAATTTTTGCCAAATTAAATACTATTAACATGCCTCTAACAATTAAAACGTTCTCAGAGTTTCATCCTGATAGTAGTTATAAGGGTGCTAGGTCAAGTTTTTGCCCATTTATTTCCATTTTCAGCACAAAGATACACTGTCATGCGTAAAACACGCTCCGTCGTTCAATGAGATAGCACACATATTGGGTGATATATCCCGTATAAAGTCACCTGGCAGTTCGAAACTGTTTATATCAGGTAAATGTGAGACTAAAGAAAGTATTGACCCAATTCAAAACCACAGATTTACTATTATCAGGAAAGAATTCTCTCTGCATTTCAGTTTCACACATTGACCTATATTTTTTTAGAAATAAAGTTTTATCTCGTGATATTGACTGCGTCTTCATTTTTATACTAGAAAGTGAAGGAATGGAAATGGAATTCAAAATTGTGTTATATGGGATGAAAGCGCACTACAACAATGTTAGAAGAATGTTACACACCGAATTTGATTGAATCAGTCGAGCAGGTCCTGAGATATGTGATTTTACTTAAAAGTATGCCGTGCCACGCCCATCGTCCGATTTTGACAAAGCTAGTATAAAGTCCTCTTATTTAAGCGATAAAATTTAATGTCTCTGGCGTATTTAGTTAACTATTTTTCGCGCTTTTGGCGGGATTATCATCCGATGTCATCCATTTTCACATTTCACTGTCTCAAGCAAATTTGTCTATTGTAGCTCAAGTGGTCTAAGAGATATGTACATTAAACCTATTAGAGGGCGAGGCTTTTGCCGACAGGTGCCCCGCGATCCCTTCTGCTAAATTATAGGTTTATATGTTAATTTAGTGCAAAGTTATGTAACTTTGTAGATTTTCGTTTAATGGCCATCAATTAATACGTGCACCAAGTTTCATTAAGATATCTCAATTCTTACTCAAACTACAACTTGCGTAGACGGACGGACGGTAGTCACTCGTCGGTTAGGAAACAAAACTATTATACAAATATGGTGCTTTGTAGCAATATGTTGCGAAAATATAAAAATAGATTAATTTTCAAGTGTTGCTAAGAAGAGATTGTGAAAAGTAACATTTTGATATTTTCTTGCTAGTTTATCGTTTCTTAACTCTTTCATTATTTCGCTCTTTGGGAGAATAATTTGAAGTTTTAATTTTCATGATAGCTAGCAAATATTAGCAGTTCAGACACAAGCTTGTTTTATATGAGGAGTAGCTGTGGTTGTTTTTTTTTTTTTTGTTGGAGACCCCACAATCTGCGCGAACTACCGTGGGATAAGCCTCCTCAACATCGCGTATAGGGTTCTATCGAGCGTATTGTGTGAAAGAATAAAGCCCACCGTCAGCAAACTGATTGAACCTTATCAGTGTGGCTTTAGACCTGGTAAATCAACAACCGACCAGATATTCACCATGCGCCAAATCTTGGAAAAGACCCGTGAAAGGAGAATCGACACACACCACCTCATCGCCGATTTCATAGCTGCTTTCGACAGCACGAAAAGGAGCTGCCTTTATGCCGCGATGTGTGAATTTGGTATCCCCGCAAAACTAATACGGCTGTGTAAACTGACATTGAATAACACCAAAAGCTCCGTCATGATCGGGAAGGAACTCTCCGAGCCGTTCGATACCAAACGAGGTTTCAGACAAGGCGACTCCATATCGTGCGACTTCTTCAACCTGCTTCTGGAGAAAATAGTTCGAACTGCAAAACTAAATAGAGAAGGTACAATCTTCTATAAGAGTGTACAGCTGCTGGCGTATGCCGACGATATTGATATCATCGGCCTCAACACCCGCGCCGTTAGTTCTGCTTTCTCCAGGCTGGACAAGGAAGCACAGAAAATGGGTCTGGCAGTGAACGAGGGCAAGACGAAATATCTCCTGTCATCAAACAAACAGTCGTCGCACTCGCGAATAGGCTCCCTCGTCACTGTTGACAGTCATAATTTCGAAGTTGTAGATAATTTCGTCTAACCAGCATTATCAGAAACAGAAACAACAATGTCAGCCTTGAAATCCAAAGCAGAATATCTCTTGGCAACAGGTGCTACTTCGGACTAAGTAGGCAATTGAAAAGTAAAGTCCTCTCTTGACGAACAAAAGCCAAACTCTATAAGTCGCTCATAATTCCCGTCGTTCTATATGGTGCAGAAGCTTGGGCGATGACAGCAACCGATGACTCGACGTTACGAGTTTTCGAGAGAAAAATTCTGCGAAAGATTTATGATCCTTTGCGCATTGGCCACGGCGAAGCTGTGGTTGTTGTCCGATTTCGCATTTTTGCGCTAGAATATAGGAATGTCAAGATAATGTTACATACCACATTTGCTTGAAATTAGTGGAGTAGGTCTTAAGATATGGGATTTCCGTCGACCATCGACTAATTTTGATCCCGGCTCCTATAAAAGCAACCATTCCATTTTATCCATTTTTAATTTTTCAGTAGGGTACTTAAGGAGTTTCTTCTAAGCGATTTGGTTATTTTGTAAACATTTTTAGCCACAGCTGGGTCTTAATTTAGTAGTATGACGTTTTGTGGGAGTTTCAGTGCTCCGATTATGCCCATCTACGAACTCGTCCTCGTTTTTTGCTAAGGTATCGTTTTCCAAGTTTTATAACGGTTTTATATAAACAAAACTTCTAACTATTTTAATCGGTTTTAGATGACGCAAACAACCCTTAACATTTAGTAAAAGTATAATAACGGCACTTTTTTCTGTAAATTCGCCTTCACTGTATTCATTGTACACTTTGTTAGAGAATTTTTGACAAGACTAAGTATGTATATCTTTTGGAGTAGACTGATTGCATAATTAAGATACGTTTCAGTTTGTCACTAATTTATTTAATGATCGTAATGAGAAAATTTATTTCTTTGTTTCTTTTTATTCTCACTTGTAATTTAAATAAGAATTTAAATTTTTCATTTCAAATCAAATAATCTTTTGGTAGCGACAGATTTTATCATCACAAGCGGATCTCGGTTAGCAACAGTGTTTTTAAGTTCTATGTGTGCGAATCTAAGTCTAACGCCTTACATAGGCCAAATTTACATAACCCGAAAACGAGTTGCACAAAAAAGCAAATAAATAAAATGTCGCAGAGCGGAGTAAAACGGCCAAAAATGTTGTCATTTGAACCTCAGAATATTCCCCTTTTATTAATCGTCAGTAGGTAGCTAGCAATAAATATTTACAAATGTATACATACATTTATACCATTAAATCTGTAGCAATAAAATTAGCGCGTTTGTAGAGATGCGAAGATATCTGCTTCTGATTACGTATGTAAGTGCACTTTTTTGTGGCTAAATTGCTCTAATTTATATAAATGTAGTGAGTGCTTTCCATTTACATTTTACGATGTTACAAGACAACAGATATGTATATATTTTAGTGTTTTTTTAAATAAATTTTATTCAAAATTCTTGTATTGGGTATATTGGGTAGGTATGTAGGTAGGTAGCGCTGATTCGATTTTGACATAAAGGCACATTTTTTTTTATAGTTTTGAGGTACATATGTTCGGTATTTGGGGGCTTGCAAAGTTGTGTTCAGATTTCGATAATTTTTTGACTTGATTGCTTCAATTCTAATACCCATATTGATATATTCTTAATGTATAAACGGTATAATGAGAGAATTATTTGAAACTTAAACTTATGATAATGTGGGACGGAGGCGTGGTTATAGCCCGACTTCACTAGTCCTCACAGCGTAATATACGGATATAAACATAATGTTGTGAACCAAGTTTCTAGTGCGAACTTTAATGTCTCTGACGTATTTATGTATGGACTTATTCTCAAGTTTGTACATTATGACAAGAATGATCTGTAATCGGACCACTTCCACTACCACAAAAAGCTGTTAATCGAAAACTAATAAAAATGCAATAACTAAGTAAGATAAGTATAAGAATGTAATTTGGACAGGGGATTGCAGTAGCAAGGACACCCCTCCCTCTAATAGAATAAATGTACATAGCTCCCAAACCACCAGAGCTACAACAACTAAATTCGCGTATGCAAATCTCTATACGAATTCCTACAAACAGTATGCGGAGGAAATCGAATCATAACCCCGTTTACTAAAAGCGTGATAAATCAATAAACAAATGCGTCAGAAACGTAAAATTTTACTTCGGCGATCATATAATAGAGCTTTAGACTTATCGATGAGCGTGACACCGCCCACATTTAGGGGAAAACCCATATCTCGGGATCTAAACAACCAAAATTGGCAGGCTGAATTTATTTGACATTCCTATCTCGCAGTGCGAAAATTGGCGAAATCGGTCTATAACCTCACATATAGTAACCCTCTTTTATACAAGTGAAGCACGAATATATGTATTGAGCTAAAACTTTGCACAAATAATGCATTTGAAGTGTAACAGCTTTTGACCAAAAATGTTCAAGCTCCCAGGATATAAGGTCATAAGGACTCCAGTTCCTATTGCGAACTTATTATCGCAAATATCCGTCATTCTGTGAGATATATTATAGAATCTCAGAAAGAATTCCTATCCGATAATAATATGGCTCTTTGCGAAAAATCGGGTGAGTCGAATTAAGAATTCTCTACATTCTCCACATACTTAATAGAAAAATAATAGCGTATCTGTGTCTAAACTTGATAAAATTAAGTGAAAGCTTGCTCTTACTTCACATATGTTTTTTTGTTAAAATTAATGCTAGAAATAGATAATATACTACTACTACTACTCATACCTTGAACTCATTAGAGAGTACGAGCAGATTTATATTATGTACATATGCCATACAAAAGCTTTAATATTGAGGGAACCTAGCTACAAATGCCAAGAAGTGGTCCGACAAGAAATATAATGATTTGGTTTACAGAATACTATCGGTTCTAGGACCTAGCGCCGGAGACACCAAAGCATCTATTCATTGATAGCGACCCAATTGCAAGTAGAAATAATCACGATATCGGTCTCAGTGATAATAGGAGATATTACTATAGATACCGGGTGGCAGTACATTCCATATGCAGTCTATTACATATTAATTATACATATGTGACCTGGTCTACGGAAAGGGGGCTTAGGTGTCAAAAAAAGGAGAACAATTAATGAGATAACGAGAAACTGACGAAACGAGTTGTTTATTTTTAACAGCTGTTTCCCAGAAAACTAGTTTTCGCACGTTAGCTCCTTTTTCGTAGACCAGGTCACATATAATCTTAAACATACATAGATATGGGAGTTTAATATACATATGGGAGCCTGGTAAGGAATATGGCATATGATAGTATTCGAATGTTTTTTAATAACTTTGACGTTTTCAAAGAAATTACCTTTAGCAATTACAACGAATGAATATTGGTGGATGTTAGTTGGAAAATGCCAAAGAAGAAAAGTTGCTGACAGCCACTGGGTATGGATAACACTTTAAATCCGCTACCCTTATAAGGCGAAATTAATTGGTAATTGTCTTTCAGTTAGAATGCATGCTTATAATTATATAATATAATGTATTTGTTTGTTTGCATAAGTTCATATAAAAATATAAATTATGTGCTAACGATTAAGATGTCATCGACGGCGAAACTCTGGACGATGCGTCAGACCATGACTGATATATGAACCTTTAGATAGAGTGCCATAGATCCATAAATATTCTTTACTGAGAATATACTATAAAATACATATTACATACCTTACGCCCGCTGTATACTATATCCTAATCGGATCATGAAAGAATATCCTTTGGTATGAGGAGACATGTGTTCTGTTTCTTCTCATAACCCTCACTAGGGAAAATGAAGAATGCTGTTAAATGGCTCTCCAGACAACAAAATTTTGCATTAAATTACTATATATCTATTTTGGCAATTTTGTTTATGTTTGTTTTGCCATTTTCGAATAGATTTCATAACTATCGGCTCGGCTACACTCTTGTTACTCCTCTGCAGTTATTTTTGTTACCATTTCTACAGCAGTGCATTGTTTGCAACAAGTCGTGCGTCGCGTTTCTGTTTCTTGATTTATTTTCAAAAATCAGAAGAGACTTAAGAGCATTTGTTTCTGGCTCGAAAATGCTCATGCCTTTAAATACCTTGCCACTATACTACTAATAGTGTGCTGAAGAGTATTTCTTATTACTGTTTTCTACAGTTGTTATTGTTTTCTTGCCTTTGGCGCTTTATTTCCACAAGCCAAGTTCAGTTCGGAACAAGTGTTTGCAGCTGACGCGCTTTTGTTTTTGCAATAATGTTTTTGTTGCTGTTGTTAGTGCCATTGTTGAACATTATCTTTAAGTGGAATTAAGTTATTAAGTATGTGATTGTTTGCTTTAGTGCCGATACACGAGCAATTACACGATCTTATGCAGATTAGACAATTGTAAAAATCATGACTACAAGAAAATTTGTACGTTGTTTTTGTTTTAACAAATTGTAGAAAAGACCGCCAAAATAACAACATTAGTTCGCGGTTTTTTTTTTTCAAATGAACATATGTTGAGTCCCCTATCAATTTACAACACAACAGACAGAAATGTGAATGATTTTTTCGTTTGAATATTTTTCGAAAAGTATTTCTTGCTATTCATCTGTGGGATGGATTATCAGCACATGTATGTATGTACGTAACATGTGCTAAAAATATTTGGTTAGTCATCGCAAGATCGCAAAACGCAGCAGTTAGAGTTGTAGCCCACTCCTCGTTATTAGATTTCTTCCGTGAGTGTTTTCAGGTGTAGAAAAAACAACACTTCCGGATGCAAGAATGTTTGAAGTTTCTCCAATTTATGCGATTGGTTTAAACGACGTTTTTTAAAAAACAAATGGAAGTGGATGTTAAAAAATGTTTAACACAAGTGGGGCTGATTAAAGAAATATACTTTGTGTATAAATTTTCAAAAATAATGGGTTGTCAAAAAAGTCTTGCGGTATTTTTATTGATTTTTTTTTTTTTTTTTGAAATTGAAATGAATTTTTGATGACTCAGGCCCAGCTCTTGACCGATGCTACGGCTGCTACTATGGCCATCTCTTTCGACCAATTCACCGATTTTATCGCAATTTTCGACGACAGGCCTTCCGGAGCGTGGCGCATCTTCGACCACCTCTACACCAGAACAAAAACGTTGAAACCATCGTTGTGCGGTGGAAATGGAAACTGTATCGGGTCCGCCGTAGCACACATTTTATTGGCGGCTTGAGATGCATTTTTGCCTTTATTTATCGTATTTTTCTTTATTTTGCTCCAAGAAACGACAATCAATCAAACACGTGTTAGCGCGTAAAATGAGCTTTCCAAAAAGGTATAGCATGATCCGATGCGACGAATAAAACTAGAACTACGCGCTTTCAGCGCCAACTAGCTTGACAACCATTACCACAACTTAGGAATCTGCCATTACAGTTTTTATTAAAGCCCCATACTTTGAGTGCATCAAATATTGTCTTTAATGTGACTTTGGCTGGAAGAAGTGTTTATTAGTTATATTGTATATATAATTATCCTTCCTTACGACAATTTGAGTAGTTTATAAAATGAATCTCTTCTTATAGGGAACTGTATACGAGCCGTCTTAGCTTTGTAAAACTTTGTGACGAATCGAACCAACAACTGGTATAAATGTAAAACACTGTCATAATCAATTGAAGTTAGATTGAGGCAATGCCTGTTTATTATGGAACCCTTCTATTAATTTAATTTAACTAGAGCAATCAATTTATTCATCTGGTTTATTCTAACAAATCTCTTTCAATATATAATATCATAATCGTATTGTATAGGTTGAGCTTATTTCTGCCAAATCTTTAGGGATACCAATTGTTTTAGTCTTAAAATCCTATATATTCTTTCTCAATCAAATAAAATTCAATAAGTGAAAATTAATTTATCAATTTTTTCATACTAATTATACTATTTTAGACTATTAATAAACATTATATTATTAAAATATTAATAAAGCGGTATTAGATTATTAATTATTGAGGAAATATGAAATAATATTAAACTCTTTCTGGAAAGAACTTGCCTACTTAATATACCGAATTAGCTTTTTCAGTTAACTTCATTACCAAATAAAGCGTACTATGCATGTTAAACAAGTAAGGAAGGGCTAAGTTCGGGTGTCACCGAACATTTTATACTCTCGCATGATAAAGTGATAATCGAGATTTCATTATCCGTCATTTACAAATTTTTCAAATACCGTATTTTTGTAAAGTTTTATTCCGCTATCATCATTGGTTCCTAATGTATATACTCGCATTATACAGAAAAGGCATCAGATGGAATTCAAAATAGCGTTATATTGGAAGAAGGCGTGGTTGTGAACCGATTTCACCCATATTTCGTACATGTCATCAGGGTGTTAAGAAAATATTATATACCGAATTTCATTGAAATCGGTCTAGTAGATCCTGTTATATGGTTTTGGGTCCATAAGTGGGCGAGGCCACGCCCATTTTCAATTTTTAAAAAAAGACTGGGTGCAGCTTCCTTCTGCCATTTCTTCCGTAAAATTTAGTGTTTCTGACGTCTTTTGTTAGTCGGTTAACGCACTTTTAGTGATTTTCAACCTAACCTTTGTATGGGAGGTGGGCGTGGTTATTATCCGATTTCTTCCATTTTTGAAGTGTATATGGAAATGCCTGAAGAAAACGACTCTGTAGAGTTTGGTTGACATAGCTATAGTAGTTTCCGAGATATGTATAAAAAACTTAGTAGGGGGCGGGGCCACGCCCACTTTTCCAAAAAAATTGCGTCCAAATATGCCCCTCCCTAATGTGATCCTTTGTGCCAAATTTCATTTTAATATCTTTATTTATGGCTTAGTTATGACACTTTATAGGTTTTCGGTCTCCGCCATTTTGTGGGCGTGGCAGTTGGCCGATTTTGCCCATCTTCGAACTTAACCTTCTTATGGAGCCAAGAAATACGTGTACCAAGATTCATCATGATATCTCAATTTTTACTCAAGTTACAGCTTGCACGGACGGACGGACGGACAGACGGACGGACAGACGGACGGACGGACAGACAGACATCCGGATTTCGACTCTATTCGTCACCCTGATCACTTTGGTATATATAACCTTATATCTGACTCTTTTAGTTTTAGGACTTACAAACAACTGTAATGTGAACAAAACTATAATACTCTCCTTAGCAACATTGTTGCGAGAGTATAAAAATCGATGAACAACCGAACAATTTAACCTTTTCAGCTAAAAGTTGTTATTTATCAGCAATTAGACTATTGCAAATTTAGCGAAGTATCTATTAAAGGTGAAAGGTATACTCCAATGGCCAAGCTAACTTCACCGACAAAACGCTGATTTTTTGCAAGCACGCTTGACCTTGATTGGGGGCGTTGCTAATGGTCAGGCGGCCAATTACAAATATAGAAAAAACGCAACATTTTGGCTTAAGATCATTCATCCAAAATTGTATATTCAAAAAACTTGAAATGAACATAACAGAGCTATTTGTAAGTGCAAAGCGGTAATTTATGATATGTGAAACAACAGGGTGGACCATGAAACCTTTTAAAGGAAATATTCTTGGGTATATTTTTTGTTGTTAGAGCAAGGCGCTTAATTTATTAAGATGTCTCACATTGTGTGAAATATACGGTATACATTCAAACAGAAGTCTGAGAATATCTCTATTAGATATGTTTTTGACAACTCGATTTATTATTTCGAGCAAAAGGCGCTCTCTGATTTTCCCTTAGGTACCTCACAGATTGACTAGTATTTTCAGTAACAAGTAATCTCTTGGTATTGAGACCATATTTTCGGTATATGGGGACTTGAAAAGTTATAGTACGATTTCGACTATTTTGGGCGTGATAAATAGACATTGTTTTCAAAATTTTATTTCGATAGCCTGCCCATTGGCTCTTGATTTATAACAGGTGATCGAAGTAGCCTTGTTTTGACAGATCAAGCTTTCATGTTATTTTTGTTCAGTATTGCTTGACATTTCATTGTGAAAAGACTTTCGTCTGAACAACGTTTACAAATCGTTCAACTAAATTATGAAAGTTCATGTTCTGTTAAGAATGTGTTTCGCGCGCTTAACTTATGATCAACATAATCGTCCTAATCAGGTACTATTCGCACCCCATCATTACTGCATAATATTCGACCGAATAGACCACGTCCAGTTCACAGTGAATAAAATATATTAACCGTAGAGGAGATTGTACACGAAGACCGTGGACAGTCGATGCGACGCAGTTCTCAGCAAGTCGGACTGAGGTATGAAACGATTTGGCGCATTTTATGTCGAGATCTTAAGTTGAAAGAGTACAAAATACAGCTTGTGCAAGAACTGAAGCCGCTCGCCCTTCCCAAGCGACTTCGCTTCGCTCTCTAAGCTTTTGAAAAGTTCCAAGGAGATTCTACGTTTTCGAGCCCATTTCTGGCTCAATGGGTATGTAAACAAGCAAAATTGCCGCTTTTGTGACGAAGAGCAGCCTGAAAAATTTCAAGAGCTGCCATTTCATGCCATGATAACTGACTATTTGATGCCTGAAATTGAAGCGACGGTGACGTTTTGGGCCGGATTGCCCACCAAGATTATGTGATTCAAACCGTTAGACTTTTTCCAGTAGAAATATGTAATGTTGAAAGTCTATGCGGACAAATCCACGTTGATTCAGGCCTGGGAACAAAACATCACGCCTGTCATTCGCCAGTTACCATACGAAATAATCAAACGAGTCATCGAAAATTGGACTCAACAAAAATCGGTTGCGTAGTTCCTGAGACGTTGGATTTTACCTGGATTTTGATCTACTTATAAGGACCTCTTGTGGGCGTGGGAATGGTCGGATTCTGCCCACATACAATCACTCAGAATTCAACGTAACTCATAACCCTGATCATTTATATATACATAACTCTACATAAGTATATTTCGAAAAGTCTTAGACGTTACAAACAACTGATGGTTGAACAAACTATGGGAAACAGGTTCGGGTGTCACCGAACATATTATACTCTCACATGATAAAGTGATAATCGAGATTTCATTATCCGTCATTTACATATTTTTTTATTTTGCTGTAAAATTAATTAGATTAGTAGTTCCTGAGATATGGTTTTTGGTCCATAAGTGAGCGACGCCACGCCCATTTTCAATTAAAAAAAAGCCTGGGTGCAGCTTCTTTCTGCCATTTATTCCGTAAAATTTAGTGTTTCTGACGTTTTTTGTTAGTCGGTTAACGCACTTTTAGTGATTTTCAACATAACCTTTGTGTGGGAGGTGGGCGTGGTTATTATCCGATTTCTTCCATTTTTGAACTGTATATGGAAATGCCCGAAGGAAACGACTCTATAGAGTTTGGTTGACATAGCTATAGCAGTTTCCGAGATATGTACAAAAAACTTAGTAGGGGCGGGGTCACGCCCACTTTTCCAAAAAAAATTTCGTCCAAATATGTCCCTCCCTAATGCGATCCTTTGTGCCAAATTTCACTTTAATATCTTTATTTATGGCTTAGTTATGACACTTTATAGGTTTTCGGTTTTCGCCATTTTGTGGGCGTGGCAGTTGGCCGATTTGTCCATCTTCGAACTTAACCTTCTAAACCTAACCATCATATCTCAATTTTTACTCAAGTTACAGCTTGCACGGACAGACGGACGGACGGACAGACAGACATCCGGATTTCAACTCTACTCGTCACCCTGATCACTTTGGTATGTATAACCCTATATCTGACTCTTTTAGTTTTAGGACTTACAAACAACCGTTATGTGAACAAAACTATAATACTCTCCTTAGCAACTTTGTTGCGAGAGTATAATAAAAATTGATTTCTTGTTATTGATTGATTGTTAAACGGTCGGTATGTATACAACTTTTAAAATGGTGCTCGCATAAAGTCTGAGCGCTCAAAGCGTGGGCTTAGCTGCTCTCATGTGCAAGCATCACAATGAGGCAGTATATTATACTTGCCATGATAGAAAGTAAGAAATAACATTTTATTCCATGAGTTTTGAAAAAAACTCATGAAAACTGACCCGCTCGAATAAGTGCACTGTGTAACAGCTAGTGAGAGAAGTTGTCTAAGAAATAAATCAACTCTGGTTTGCAAATTATATTACATGGGTATGTGTATATAGTACCCATGTATCTAAGAGCGTTTGTTTTGCTGCTCACGTTTTCTCCACAAATATTGTTGTTGTGAATTTGAATTGCTGCTATTTACAACAAAAACATGCTAAACAAAATTATTTAATAAAAGTCTAAAACCTTCGTAACTAGAAGCATTAGCTTGTTGCTGTTGTTGCTATATTTTGATGATTGTGTGCACAGTCAATGGCGCTTTGGCAATTAATACGCATGAATTGGTTAAATTTGCGTGGCCAATTGGTCGATGTTGTAAAGTGTAGCGTTAAGCTTAAGGTCACCAAACGGACAGACAGACAAACGGATACCCCGTGAACTATGCATATATAAATAGTCGAGTATGCAGTCATTCACACACCAACATATGCTGGCCAATAAATGTGGTGTTTAATTGGTGGTCAGTTTGACATACGCAAGCTACTGTTGGTGAATGAGGTGAATAACCAATTTCGTGTATTCGTGTATTCGTGCAAGCGGCCGACAGTCGAAGCTAAGTATTTCACATATGCACATATCTAAACTGAAATAGTTCAAACATATGTGAGTTTTACAATGGAATAGTGCAACTGATGAATTACGTGCCTCCGCTGGGGAATGTTTCAATTTCGCATTTGAAATACTGTCGAAAATTCCCAAAATAATTGTGAAATTAGCGATATACATTAATTACAAACGAAACAGTTTGTATAGACATATGTAGTACAAAGATAGGAAACCATGTGTGCTTTATACAGTTGCGCTAAAAGCTTCGACATCAAAACAATTGAATTCTAAATTAGAGACTCAAGTAATGCTGAAGCCTCGTCAATATTTCTGCAGTCATTTTCTAGTCTCTCACACACTAGTTCTTACTTTTATAACTGTTGCATTAGAACAGAATTTCTTCGTGAAACCAGCAACCAGGAGAAGTGATTCAATGCACTTCTTTTACATACATACATACATACGTACGTACATGCATATATAATATTAATTAGTTGTACAAATTCTTGTCGTTAATACAAAATACAAAATAGTGGGTACAATGCTTCGCTACTTGGCAGAGCTGTAGCAAATAATGAACTTCCTTCGCCGAAGTGGTTCGGCTGTGTGTGCACTTGTCGTAATTTGCTTGTGCTCATACGAGTACGTTTATCTTGACCGGCGGCAAGGTTCAACGGGTGACTGCGACTACTGTTCGCTGCCAATAGTATTTGATTGAGTTTAAATTGACATTAGACTATTTGCTTTTGGCGTTATTGTTGTTGGGTTACTGCCGAATCGTTCGCTGCCACATTTTTTCTATCAAGTCGTTGACATGTTACAAGCTTGGGCGTCATAGTATTTTTTTCAATGCCTTAATTCTATTCAATTATGTTTATGCCTTACTGTGTAATGTAATGAGTAAATGAGTAAATAAAATCAAAATTAAGTAAATAATTGCGAGATACATACATTTGCTGTTTTTGTTGCATCATTGTTGTCTTTTCCATGGTTGGTAAAGAGAAGAAATGATTCATTAAATTTCGCAAAGCCTGGCGTCTAGTAATTTAAGTATCATTAATATATCTTAAGGCTCAGGTATTGGTAAAAAAAAAATTAAGCCGTCTTTAAAAGTGATTACTTCTTCAATTCAAGCACATGACTTGTCGCACGAAATTTGGCTGAATTCACTGTCACATACCACACGCCTACGTTAGTACATACACAGACTAGTACTTTGCTGTCCAAAAATCTAGGTTTAGTTATTTACCTTGTGGCCACTGCATACCGGTTTACCTTTAAAGGCTTAAATAGGCATTTCGATACTTTTATTTTCATTTGTTTTGTCTTCGGCTTTTATTTTCCGACCACAATATCGTCGCGTTTTTATTGATTCATCAACTTCCGTTTTTAGTTTGTAATTTTCTACTGTACGCTGGATTTTTGCCACCAAAGTTGACACTGACATTCTCAATTTGTTGTTGTATTGTTATTATATATTACGTTTTTCATTTACTTTATTCGCTACTGTTGCTTTTTAACTCATCTGGTTTGGTTTGGGGTCACTGAACGCCCTTTCGGCTTTTTTGCATATAACATATGGTACAAACATATGTTGTGATGTCTTCTTCTGAGTCAGTACCTCTTTTCGCTCTCATTTATAAATAGTTTGTTGAATTAAATGACTGCGAAAGGAGTGACGAGTCACATTCAATTTTGTGAAATTCATGAAAACCTTGGATGATTCTTGGCTGGCTTCGTCCAATCATTGATTATTGCACAATATTACCGTGTCCATTGTTAATATAACCTTTGGGCTTTTCGTGAATGGTGACTAAGACCAATTCGGTACGCATATCCTGTTAGCTAGTTTGATCGGCCCTTTTTTGCTTGAAACTACATATAAGAGGAAGGAAGTAAGGAAGAGCTAAGTTCGGGTGTAACCGATTATTTTATAATCTTGCAACTTGCAATAGTGAATCCCGGGAATTAACTTTCAGGCGTTGGCAAAAGTTTATATAAGTAAGTACTAAAAGAGGCTAAGGGAAATATTGATCACATTATACCCATATTCGACATATGGGACACATGTTCGCTATCTGGCGGCTTGAATAGTTGTAATCCGATTTTGACAATTTTTGGTCATAAGGTGGCACATCTTAAAGACACTATTCATGCAAAGTATTACCTCGATCAAAGAATCATATGGAACTTAAAATTTTGTTATATGGAAAGTAGATGTGGTTCTTTTCCGATTTCGCCCACCGTTTAAAAATTTTCAAACAAGTGCCTTTCAAGTGCTTAGCTATTTTCATTGCCACCCTAGTGTTGCAATTTGGCAACTCAAAACTTTGTCGTATGACATTTTTGATATTGTGCATACTCAGAATATTTTGACATAAGAGCGTTATTTATGTTGTTTACAGTAACTTGAAAAATTCGTCTCGGCGAAAAAGGGGAATTGAATCGCGTACATTTGCGGCGATTTTTCTTTACAACTTGAGACGAAGATGAACTTAGCAGCAGTCCATCGATGAACTTAATTAATTTTTTGGCTAAGAAGCTCCATTAAGGTACTTTTTGATCAAGGGTATAGTGAATTCAATCGAGGTCGTAGATCACTCCAAGATGAATTTCGTAAAGGTCGTCCAAAATCAGTTGTTGTTCCGGGAACTATTGCTGTGGCAGACTAATATTGCAGGTTCGTCATGTGACCCCATCATTAAAATGAGATAACTAATCGGTAATCAAAAAAGGCTCGTGTCCATTAGTCGGGATAAATAAAAAAAACGATAGCGATGCTTCAAAACACGTCTATGACATCATGAAGATGATGAATCGTAGATGTTTGTGTATGAGCCCTAAAATGAAGAGCCTGCATGAGTTTGTAAAGATGAGCCGAAGTCAACAAAAGTTATTCGCGCACGAAGCACTTCCCAGCAAATGGTTGCCTATTTTTTGGGGGAAAAAACAAAACAGAACAGTAAATTATGAGTGGTATACCACCATTTGTTTGCCAGTTGTCTTCCAAGAAATCAAAAAACCAGCCCCCGAAGACATATTACTTCACCACGATAATGCGTAGTGATACTTTGGACAGAATATGGAATATGTGTTTTGATAAGTCTCGCAAGTTATTCTTAAGGGATGGTTTCAGTGTGAAATTTTCGAGAAATCTATTTGTTTTAAAAGTATTTATTTATAACTAAAATCGGACTGATGAGTTAATTACAATATAAAAAAAATCAGTGAGTTTTGGGAGGGTCACACTGACACGATCCCTTAACCATTTGTATTTATTCCAATACGAGTGATGTGCTTTCTTAAAAAAACACGCTAATGTTAAGGGAATTCAAATGTTTTTTATTTAATATAAAGTACAATCGATACAATTAAGTTCTGAATATAACATCATTCAAATGGCCTTCTCGACTTCTTTTGTAGGAACGAATTCGATCAACCTAATTTTCGAGTTCTTTTTCCGTTAAATCAAGTCATATGTCATGAGTAACATGTGTAATATTGACTTTTAAAGCTTGGAGAGAATCTGGTTTATTGCCAAAGACCAATGACTTCGAAAATGTTAATTCACAACTTCTTGGAGGCCATTCAATGTCACAATTTCTTGAAATAATCGAATCTCCAAACCTTTCTCGCAATAATTATTTTGTTGCACATGCTGTGTGGCAGGTAGCCCCGTCTTGTTGGAATCAGTTGCTGTCAAGATCAACTTGTTCCAATTACGGCGATAAAAAGTTTGTTATCATCGATCTATACCGCTCTCCATTGTCAGTAACGGTGTAACCTGTTTCATTTCGAAAGAAGTTCTGAGCGATGATTCCACCAGTTCAAAAACCACACAAACTGTCAATTTAGGTGAATGTAATGGGTTTTCATGATTAATTTGTGGAATTCGGAAACGTTTGTTTGTTGAGTCTTTTATCTGATTGCGGAGCTTTGTTATGAAAATTTATTGGTTTTCGATTAATGCCATTTTGTGATCGTGGCAGTGGTTCGTACCAAGTTTTTTTGAGATACACAGACAGTCACTAGAAATTCAACTCTTCTCGTCATAAGTTATACTTGTATATACATAACTCGTTGTCTATCTCGATAAGCTTTAGGTGATACAAATAACATAGGTGAACAAAACTGAGTAAAGCTGTGACAATATTTTGCAAGACTATAAAAGTAAATAACATATGTATGTAAAGAAACTTTGTTAAAATTCCGCCTTAAAAATCTTGAGATTTAGGCAATTGCCTAACTTGCTATATGGATTATGTATTTTCCGCTGAGGCCATTAAGTGGTATACCTTAACATGTCCAGTAAGTATTTTTTTATCTCAACACACCTATTTGTCTACACCTTGAAGTGTGAGCAACCCTTTTGTTAGATGTAGCAACCCCTGTGGAGCCTGAAGCTTCAGCAGAGTCACTTCAACATATTCGGTTTAAGGATTATTTGAAATCTTATTGTGTATAAAACTTTACATTACTAGCCTAGCGGGGTTGTGCGCAGGGTTTAGGACCCACCATGTAGAAACCACTACCAAATGAGGTCCTTGTCCATCACTGCAAAACTTTTCAGCATAACACAGATTTGCGCTCACGCCTCGACGGAAGAGAAGGATGCCTTTAGGAGCGGTTGGAACACGTTTATAATGACTGCTCACCAGGATGGGAAAATTGTGCTTGGCGATTTTAACGCAAGAGTGGGCAAAGAAGGCATCATTATTACAATAGTTGGAAAATTCTGTCTACATGACGAAACCTCTCCAATAAAATTTATCGAGCTACTTGGCTGTCTCTGGATCGAAGGTTCAAAACCCGATCGATATTCTTCGAGGATCTAACATTGACTCGGACCATCTTACTTGTTTTAGCTAAGAAACGCGCTCGCTTCTGTACAGCAAAGCACGCTCGTCACCAAACACAGGAAAGGTACGACGTCAAGAAGCTACAATCACAACCGACAACTAAACGGTTTCTACTCGACTTGCACTCCTGCTCTCTGAGAGCAGTCATCAGCAACTCGGTATAAGGGAACGGTGGGACGGCATTTCAATCTCCTTACGTACAGCTAGAAGCAAAACCATTGGTTTTCGTAGAGGTCGAAAGAACAGCTGGTACGATGCGGATTGTGGTGTCGCAGTGGAAATAAGTGGACAACCTACCTCCCTATGTTGCGATCGACTACAACAAGAGCGGGGTGGGATAGATATCGAGAGCTGAAGAGGAAAGCGAGGCGCAAATAAAGAAATAGGCCGAGATGCGGAAATATGAAGACCTTAAGAACCCTACAAAAAGATGCGGCGACTAACGGAAGGTTTCAATACTCGGAACATACGGAACATACTCTTGAGTTAGTGCCAGATGCTCAGAGGATACTGTAGTTATGGAGGGAACACTATCCAGCCTGTTGAACTCCAGTGAAAGTGTAATATCTTTAGATACCGAACCTGATTCCCCAATCGATGTTACATTGCTCGACTATGATGAGGTTTGAATAGGAATTACCCGCGAGAAGAACAACAATGCGGCAGGGGCCGATGGATTAAAGCTTCTTTGTACGATATGGTCGGATGAAAGCATGCCTGACGATTGGAACCCAAGTGTGCTCTGCCCAATCCAGAAAAAATGGGGGACACCAGAGTCTGCGCCTCTTTGTACGATATGGTCGGATGAAAGCATGCCTGACGATTGGAACCCAAGTGTGCTCTGCCCAATCCAGAAAAAATGGGGGACACCACAGTCTGCGCCTGGAAAATGTACCATCGACTAGACTTTACCGTACGCCAAATCAGGGAAAAGATCCGAACCAAGAAAGGAACAACGGCACACACCATCTATTCTTCGATTTTAAAGCCACCTTCGTCTGCACGACAGGGAATTAATTGTCTCTTTGCCGATATGTCTCAACGTGGTATCCGCGCAAAGCTAATACGGCTGTGTAAGCTGACGGTGAACAATACCAAAAGCTTCATCAGGATCGAGAAGGACCTCTCTGAGCCGTTAGATGCCAAACGAGGTTTCAGTCAAGGCGACTCCCTTTTGTGCGACTTCTTCTATCTCTTGGAGAAAATAATTCGAGCTGCAGAACTTAATCGTGCAAGCACTATCTTCTATAAGAGTTTACAATTGCTGACGTACGCCGATGTCATCGATATCATTGGCCTCAACAGCTGCGCCGTCATCATGGAACGATGAGCTGCCCGAGATATACGGCGACATTGACATAGTTCAGCGAATCAAGAGACAGCGGCTGCGCTGGCTAAGTTGTGTTGTGCGGATGAAAACTTTAAAAGTTTGCGATTACCCGCCGGTGGAAGCAAAGGAAGAAGAAGTCCTCCACTCTGTTGGAGAGATCAAGTGGAGAAGCACCTGGTTGCACTTGACAAATAGCGAAAAGAAGAAACGGCTGGCGCGCTATTGTTAACTCGGCTTTAACCGCGTAAGTGGTGTCTACGCCAGTAAAGATGAAGAAGAAGAAAACGACTTCCACAGACGCGGCGGGCATCTGTATTTACTCAATTCTAAATATTAATTTCGTCTTCGGTACTACGCGCTGGTAATTGATCGGTGATTTTATCTTAGTGACAAAGTGTTAACATGATTATAGGAGCGTGTTCATTTTTCAATTCGCGTTCTATTAGACGATCGAAATCTTTGTGTGACTCACTTTCCTTGGCTGGCAGGTACGATAAGTTAAAGCAAAAAATAAGCCTCAAACAATTAAAGGTGAGAGCAGATGATGGGAAAATATCAATCGCAAGAACTCTAAGATGTCAACAATCTTTATTTAGCACGCATTCTGCTTTCTCTCTTATTCAACGTAAAAGACACGCAAAGAAATAAAAAAAAATGTTTACATGATTTAAAAGAATATATGTATGTATGTATAATAGAGTGCATTTAGAGAGGTAACAGGGTTATCGTGAAATAATAAAAGTGATTTGCTTTGCAAATAGTAAAAGTTGATGATTGCCTTTATATTTGCGCGAAATAGCCAAATAAAATTTTTAATACACTTTTGATATTCTCAAAGCACACAGCAGCTTTTTTAAGTGCGTGTGGAAAAAAGTTTCAAGCGAAGTAAGCATAATAATAAAAAAAATGCTGAAATGGCGATAGTGTTGATATTAATTGCGCACATAACTCATTTTCAAGGCCATCGCACAAGCGCGGCTAAGACATATTGGCGAGAATGAAAATTGTTGCTTTTCTTCGCAAGCAAACAATGAGTCGCTAAATAAATATGTGGCAGGCATATTCAGTAGTGGGCACAAAGTTATAAAAATAATTGTAAGCCTCTCTATGTTTTTTGGCATGACGCTGAGATTTCGCGTTTATTTAACACGGCTACTACGGTTGCTGTTAAAATAGTATTTTTTCCTTTTTTGCAGGTCAGCAAGCGCTTGTAAATTGTCAACTCGACTGGCAATCTGTATGCGAAAGATGAATGATGCTATTGCCGATGGGTGGACGTCTGTACGCCTGTACGTCGGTCGGTCAGTTGGATTTTTTTTTGCGACCGAGTGTGTAATTCATGTTTTGGACACCACGAAATCAGAGAAGTTTTAAGTAGCTGTGAAGGAAGCATATGAACAATAGCATTTGTGGGATGAGCTCTGCTATGCTGGCAGTGGCGTAGCTACAACTTCGGGCGCCCGGGGCCAAGGATGTTCTGCCGCCCCCCTTTATCTATCTACCTACAAGTTTCATGAGGTGGTTCGAACAAAAGTGAATTTTTGCAAAATACCTTCGATATTAAGTATATAAAATTTAGGAACTAGAAGCCACGCAAATTCTGAAGTTCCAAAATTCTCACAATACGGTTTTTGAGAAAATTGATAGTAAATTTATAAGACATCTTATTAAAAGCCATAGAAAAAACCCATTTTCGCCCTATATCTTGTACACTTTTGACACAATTTGCAGGAATTTTTGCCCGAATTGTAGTTTTCAAATACCATTTTGCCAAGACGTTGCGCCTGAGGCGACGGCCCCTTTCGCCTCCCCCTAGCTACGCCACTGTATGCTGGAGATGCGTAGCAGCACAAGTGTAGAAATAGTTAAGTGCTTGGGGGCTGTGAGTGGAGTGACTTGTAAACAAGTGACTGTTACTGGCGATAAGAAATGAGCAATGCATCATTCATATGGAATCATATTGTATGTGTATGTGTATCATATTGTTAGTGCTATGTAAACGAAATCGAAATCGAAACCGAACACGAATATTGAAAATTTATAAGAATACGAAAATTTGATTATATGTATGGTAAATTTATGTATGAATATTGCCGAATAACGAAAACCCGAAGCGATACTGATTGCTGTTTTCTTAAGTTTTTTTAATGAACGGAAATTTTTTTGATGAATTGCAATACGAAATTAAATGCCGCATACTTCGATTCAAGGATGATATAGGAAAAACTGAATTTATTCCTTTCACTGATTATCAAATGTAAAACGTTAACTACGGTTGCACCGAAGCTATAATCAACTTCACAAATAAAACAGACTCCTTACAAACAGAATTCCGATCGTTCAGTTTGTGTGCCTACTATAGAGATCTGCACAATTTCTTAGAAAATATTTCAAGCCCACTTTCCTTAAGATATCTCGTCAAATGAAAAAAAATTCGGCCGTTGTTATGTTGAAAGATCCAAATCCCCTAAGTTTTCAATGCCAGAAGCAACATTATTTTTCAAAATGCTTAAATAATACAAATTTTTTTTTATCGTGGACTCAGACCATTCCCGACTCTCCACTGTGCCTTACGGCGTTGGTAACACATTTATCATCAAAGAATACATGTTTGGATAGCCAAATTTTAAGGGCTTTTTTCGATACAAATATTTCGAATTTGCTTTCATCTGTATACAAAATGCTTTTACAGAAGTTTTTGCAGAACAAAAAAGTCTTTGCATGAGATTCGTCCATGCAGACTGCTTCTGTGCAAGGTTTTTCTGACCCGAAGTCTCCGTCATATCTTTTGGTATTTGTACAGCTCTTGAATCTGGTTTTGCTTTTACTATTCGTACTAAATTTTCAACAGTCTGATGTTTACCACATTTATCAATTTTTAGAAAAAAATTTCTGCAATGGTGTCTTCGGACAATTTCTCCGACTTCACCCCAAGATGTAGCTTATTATTCAAATTTAATGTGATTTTTTGCGTTTCAGTGATATTTTGTTTTAACGACTTTAATTCAGAAAAAGGCAATAGTGCTTTGTGAAAACATTTATTTGATATTTATCGTGGTGAATATTAAAATTCAACCCGTTTAAAATGCTTTATATCATAAATAAACTCATTTAAATATACTGAAAGAGATCCTTCAAGTTATCTATTATAAAACACAATGTCATTGATATCTTCTGAGATATAATAGCTCTTGGGTATATATAACCATTTTACGAAAATATTCGAACGCATATCTGCCGGCTAGAAAGTTGTATAAAGTTCTCAAATCATAATAAATATTCAAATAATACATTTTTTCGAGTTTCATTCATAATCAAAAGTAAACGTGACTATCTTCTCCTAGTTTTCCCACTTATGTCTTGATTTTAATATTTCATATAGACCAGTTTAATCTTGTATTAATAATCTAACGATTACACAAGAAATCAATCCCTTATCTCATATAATCGGCTTTTGTCTGATATCAATACCGTGTAATAAATATAAGTATTCCTCCAATTTCATAATTTCTTTAAAAAAACATTCGTTGGTCGTGAAATATTAATGTAACTTTGATTGCATTTCGATACTCTATACTTTAATTGCAACTTGCAACAATCAAGGCCAGGGAAATTCTTTAAGGTGCAAAACGTCAACCAGAGAATCGGAATCCAAGCAATTTTATATATACATTAGGGTGTGTCATTCTGAGGCAACCTTTTTTTTCAACTGAAAAACAGGCTAAAAACTTTCGAAAATGTGAAAAGAAAGTCACTCAAAAGATGAGCTCTTAATGTTAATATTAAGAGGTGCCTATTTCAAATTTTCTGTTTTCCATATAAATTACATGGAAAAAAAATCATTTTTTTTTGTGGTGGTTATTGTGCGGAGGTTATTCTATGTGCACGCGATGGCTGCCAGTAGGGATGGTAAACTCGATTCCGATTCTACTGGAAAATCGAGTTTTCTCGTAAAATAATCGATTTTTCGAATGTCAAGAATCGATTTTTAATCGAATTCGACTACTGAAGATCGATTCCGATCTACTGAGGGGTTATCTTTCGGGTTCCTCCATTTTAACACTGTCGATAGGACTTCTTAAAATATTCGAGCGCAGCAAATTTAGTTGTTGTAGCTTTAGTGGGTTAGGGGATATATGCATTCAACTTATTAGAGGGTGGGGCCACGCCCACTTTTTCAAAATTTTTCACCCATAGTGCCAAATTACAGTTACATATCTCAATTTAGTCCTTAGTTATGGCAGTTCATAGGTTTTCGGTTAATGGCTTTTTGTGGGCGTGGCAGTAGTCCGATTACGCTCATCTACGAACTCGTAATTTTTTTCGTACTAAGGAACTGGCGTATCAGTTTCATCAAGATATCTCAATTTTTACTGAAGTTACAGCTTGCACGGACGGACGGACGGACAAATAGACAGTCACCCGGGTTTCAATCTTTCTCTTCAATCTGATCATTTATATATATACAACATTGTATATCCGTATATCTACCTTGTTTAGTTTTGGGTGATACATATAACCGTTAGGCGAACAAAACTAAAATACTCTGTAGAAACAGGTTACAAGAGTATAAAAAAAAATTATTCGATTGATATTTGCATTTAAGATTCGTAAAGAGTGCATTCTCCGTTACATTAAATATACTTCTCTGCGAACACTTTTACGAATACGAATTCGAATACGAATAGAACTACGAATAGTTGGCAGCTAACTAGCTTCGAAAGTATAAATAATCACATCAATAGTAGCAATTCTAAGTAAATTGACATGTTGGTGAGGTGGTTAAATGAAATCGATAGTTGGGAATTATGTTTTCGCACCAATGTAATCGGCAAGAATGTTGAAGTGCGAACACAAAATAAATAAAAAGAAGGCTTGCTCGTAAAAAATGCGGAAAAATCTCAAAAGCATTACTGTAGGTGAGTGTAATAAATAATGATTATCCATTTGGCTGACAGAAGACAATAAAAGTACTGTAAATGAAAATTTATAAAATAGAAACGCCTTCATAAAATATTGATAACAAAACAGTATATGTAAATAAATCTCTGCGTGGGATTACGAGCGAGAAAAGTGTAATTTGTCTAGGGGGACCCAAAAATTAAATTCAACAAGAAACATGTACGGAAGTGCTAAGTTCGGGTATGACTGAACATTTCGTACACTAGCAATTTGCAAAGGTCAACGCTAATGTCAAAGCGATATGTTATAGTTCGATTTCGACAATTTTTGGTCGTGTGATGAGATATCACACACATATATAACTCTTTGTGCAAAGTGTTACTCATAACTTCATTCATGTTTGATCTGTAAAGTGAAAGCATCACTAAAGTAGGCGTGGCGTCTTCATAGCGTACAATAAAAATGTTTGTATAACTCGCACACCAAATAGTGCTAAAATTGGTGAAATTGTTTTTGAGATATACGATGATAATGGGCAGTGTCACGCCCATTGTCCATCTATACATACGTACCAACTTGTTAAGCATAATCCGGACTGTCAAAAATAACAAAATTTCTCGCATTTTATTATAAATTTTTAAAATAGACTCACGACTAAATAGACATATTTAACGCTTAACACAATTTTCCACTGCACTTTCCTTAGCGTCGGTTGGGATGGGTTTCAGAGCCTCCTCATGTGCGTTCCCCGAAGCGGATTTTCAGCTTCGAAAACAGAAAAAAAGTTACAGGGAGCCAAATCGGATACGGCGGCTGAAAGATAACTTTCGATTCGTGGTTAACCAAACAGTCAGGCACAAAGAACGCATTATCGGGGTGAAAAAATCAATATTTCTGCCCTTTAATCCGATTTTATTTACAAAAAAAAACGCTTCCTCAAAAGGACCAAGTGGCATTTTTTATTAACTACATATTTGGTTCTGTGGCAGGAATTGATGGTGCATCAAAATCATTTTCGACCGACTTTGACGTGGTTTCTGCTCATTTTTTGAACACCATTCACGAGGTTGTTGGACATATTCGAAGTCATATTCATAAATCCACGTCTGACGAGACAAAAAAATCCAAAGAAAATTTTAATGATTCGGTTTGCGCGCCGTTTAAATGAACTAGTCCGAGTCAAATTTGATCATATGATATGCTATTAGAAGAGCGTACATTTAGAATATTTGCAAATTTACTTAAGAAGATCAAATACAGCAATATTCACACTTTAGCACTGAAATTGTCGCTGAGTGTTATTATTGACTTCCTAAGCAGTGAACGGAGATAATTACAGTTTTGTAATTTGAATTATTTGAATTTCGAGTTCAAAGAAAGTTATATACAATAATTGCGTTTAAATCGTTTGTAATAGCATGATATATTCAACGACAGTGTGTCTAACAGGCAAATATATGAATTTAATTTCGTCTTTCCCGTCTTCTATTTACATGGCTCGGCGTCTCGTGCCTCGGTTGTCAGAGACGTTCCAACCTTAATTAAACAGAAACAACAATAAGTACAACCCACTGCGAAAACTGCCGATGGATTAGAACCTATGCTATTAATAGTGAGGCTTGGGGCGGTCATATGTGTTGGTGACTTCAAGCAATAATCACTCCATTCCACTACTACTACTGCCTCCAATGGATGAAGATCAAGCTTAGTAGCTTACGGGAAGACGAGTATTTATTAATTTAGTTAAGTGTTGATTGTTGCTTTTGTTGCTTGAGGTCATTCGCTGCTGACGATGCGGACGTTAGTGCAAGTGTGAATCTGAATGAAAAGTTGGCTGCAGGAACCGCACTTAAATTTCATAGATAAACGCGTGCGATTGTATTAATTGCAGCTCTCAGAGTTGAGTTGATAAAAATCAGAGCTGGTGGCAAAAATGCGTTGACACTGACATCACCAGCAGCAACTACTTTGCTAATAACAAAAACAAAATAGTGAGCTCTTACTGTGAGATAGCAAGTACAACAAAGCGAAGTGTGCCACCATGTTGGTGCTAGTGTTAATACTACCCAGTGGGAAAAGGGGATGAAAACATGTGCGAGTATTGCACAAATCGTTGAGTAAAAAATATTTGTAAATTTTCAAGGGATTTTACCCTAAACAACGACACCACCACACTCCAACATCTGATATCAACACACACCATGACATACCACACGTCTAATTAATAAAAGGATCAATTCGACTGGACACCTCTTCGCAAGCGTTTTATACATTCGATTTGATATTTTTGACCATTAAAAAATATGGATCTATTAGTGTAGTGTTTTAATCAAAAACATTGCAAACAGTAGAACTGCTGCGAAAGGCAACGACTTTCCTAAAGGCCGTATAAATGTTTAGATGTAATTTACATCAACTACTTAGGGAAGGGAAAACGGTCACAGAGCTCTTCTTTGCCGAACTATTGCAGATATAAAATCTTAAACTGTTGAAAAATAGCAATGCGTGCGGCTTCTTTTTCTTTCCAAACCTGAACTACTCCCCTTCTGGATTTCTTTCATGTTTTAAAAAAATGTTTTTGCAAGCCAAGTACTTGCTGAACCGCCACCGTAATGTTCTCATAAAAACTCTATAGAAACATATCATATCATGAATTCCAAATTTTTTATATGAAAATTTAATCTGCAAAAAAGTATTAAAATAGATATTGAATTTGGAATACAAATATTTCCATTTCCCTCAAAAAACCAATAAATCACCAACTGATAATTTTTTTTGGTTTGCCCAAAAAATGTTTGAGTGGCTAATGAAAGCCGCAAGACTGAAAGGTATCAATTGCTAGCTTGTTGATACCCTTAGTATTCCAATCGCTTCTTTTCTGTTCGACAATAATGCTTTTAAGAGCTCAAGATGTTTTCTACTGGGAAACTGACTAATAGTCCACATTTAACGCGGCTGTTGCAAGCATTTCGTTCCAATCGCATCATTTCTGATGTTTTCGCAGTGGATTGACTGCGCTTTAAACTGCATTGATTTATTACATAGAATTAGTGTTGAAGCGTGAAGGCCCCTGTGAAATTAAAAGTTGTTACATGACCTTTATATATTATTCATTAGATCTGATATGCCTCTATTAGCGATTTGATTGACTATTTGTTTTCCAAATGATAGTTAAAATTAAACAACAAACAAACTTAATTCCACAAACTGATTTTAAGAAAGTATTTTGGAATAATTTCGAGACCATCATACGTGAAAGTGCTCATGCTTTGGGGAAAATTTATACGAATTCACACTATTTAAAAGCACGAAAAATAAATAAGAAGTCAAAATATTTCGAAATTTAGAAATGGCATAAGTATTATTAGTACATTAAATACAAACGTACTGTTTTGTTATTTTAGATCAACAAAATTAGAAGTGAACAGCTACATTCATTCAGTAAATAGGTGGAGCTTAGCAAACGGACTTTGCCGTAACTCAGTAAACAATTAACTTAATTTGAGCATTGGCTGCACAGGTGTTAAGTTGATTTTTTAAGCAAGCCGAGAGCTCTTTTTGTTGTTTAACATTTAAGAACATTTTGTGCTGTTGTGGGAAAATACAAGAATTTAGGTAACATAATAACCACCGCTGTTTACCACCATGCTTTTTATGTTAAAAACTACTAAAAGTGCGTTCAATTTTTATAAAATAAGCTTACAAGCTTTAAGGACAGCAAAGTTGCGGAGTTTTTATTTATTTAATGTAGGTTAATACTTTTTCATTCCGGTATTTGGAATTTAATTTTTTTTTAAGACTTTCGGGATTAAAAAATAATGTAAACGAGGGCCTATATTCGGGTGCAACCGAACATTTTAATACTCTTGCAACTTGCAAGAATCAAAACCATGGAAATACCTTAAGGTCTAAACCGTCAACAAAACAATTTTATATATACTATAGCTCATACACTGACCGCCATATTCGGTATAAGGCTTGTTAGAAAAGCGAAAAAGAATATATGTATGCAGTATATGAGAGTTAGGGTAGTGCCGACCCGATTTGAGATATTTACTTTTATCACGCCGCATACTAAAAGAAAGTTCCTCAAAAGGTACCTGACGTACAATCACCAACCATATGGAGTAAAGTTAGCCGGATGTTGGAAACTCCTGACATTAGTTATATGGGGACTAGATCGAGGTTTTCCCAAATTTTATCTACTTTTGACATAAAGATACAAGTTTCATTGTGATATCTCAAATATTGCCGATAAATGTAGTATAAAGTTACCCGGAAGTTTGAAAATCTTTGTAATAGGTATATGTGGGCTCGAGAAGTATTGGCCTGAATAAACCAATTTTTGACACACAGAGTTACTATTATCAGGATTGTCTTTGAATTTTAATTGTGTATCCAATACATGACCGATATTTTCAGTCGAAAGTCAGCTTAAGATACTGGAGTCCACATTTCCGGTACCTACGGGCTTGAACAGTTTTGGTTGGATTTGGCCAATTTAAATTCATAAGGTGGCATACTTAACAGAAATTATTTCATCGATTCGATTTCATCCAGAGCCTCAAACATATCTATTTCGATATTATCTCACTGCAACACTTGTGCAACGCACAAGAGATGTTAATATTCTTAAGCACTTTTTTTGACTGATATGGAAGGTGAGAACACAAAATATCTAAAACGACTTTTCCGTACTTCTATCGTTCTTTCAACCCCATTACGGGGAGAAGAGGACTTGGTACTGAATCGCTGTTGCATTATGTTTCATTCGGGTTAAGGTAAGGCCCCAATAAGAATGGTTCTACCGTATACCCATCGCCCACAAGAAGCCAAGTTCGCCATTCACCATATTCATAATTTCGTGCGTTTCTTAAGCTCCAAATAAAAGTTTCTTGACATGAACCGAGCCTACGTGCATCAACAGCATGAAATAAATAAGTAATTTGAATGTGTACATTTACCTCATTTTAACATACTTATGTATGTAGATATCAAAATTTAAGTTTTTGGGATAGAAAATATTTAGATACATATCTATTCAAAACAAATGTCATTTGCAGCAAACAGCTGCTTCGACGTGAAAAAGAAAAATTTAAAAATAAATTTATTCATTCTGTTTGAAGAATTCGGCCATATTTTGATTGAAATTTTCGAATGCGGTCGCCATGCTTTAAATTTTCAAATATTGTTCAATAATGAATGCACGTTGATCAAACGTGTAACGGTCATTTTTTACTGTCGATTTGTTGGCATGGCATGAAATGTGTTTGTAATACCATTCCAAGTGATGTTATATAGCAGTTAGATGTGGTTACAGTTGGATTCTGCGCCTTGTCAAAGGTTTGTTTGCGTGTTACAATAGAAATACTTGTATTTTGCTCTTGTCCAGTACATACAGTGAGTTCAAAAAGTGTTCACGTAATTCACAGGCAGGCCTAAAAAGCTCACTCCTGAAACAGAAAGGACTTTACGGCGTCTCATCATGACTGATGCAGCTAAAAACGCAGTGGAGGCTAACAAAGTGTTATTCTCATCTTTAGGCACTAGAGTATGCAACAATACCATTCGCAATTCGCTGAAAAGTTCCAATTTGCGTGCAAGACCAATGATTAAAAAGCCTTACATGTCAGCGAAAAACAAAGCAGCTAGGATGAAATTTGCAAAAGAACACAAAAATTGGACAAACGAACAGTTCAAATTAGTAATTTGGTCTGACGAAACGAAAATTAATCGTATTAATTCAGATCGACGCATTTGGACATGGTATGACAAGCGATGCGGTCCCACGGATAGGAATATGCTGCGCACACTTAAATTCGGAGGTGGTTCGCTTATGGTGTGGGGTTGTTTCTGTGGCGGAAAGGTGGGAAAATTGCGTCGAATTAACGGAATAATGAGGGCTACGGACTATATTAGCATTCTAGAGGATTCACTTATCCCTAGTTTCGAGATTTTTGGATGTGAACCCGGTGATTTGTTATACATGCAAGACAATGACCCTAAACATACCGCCCGCATTACAAAATCTTGGTTGGAAAATAACGGAATTCGGGTGATGGAGTGGCCAGCTCAGTTACCCGATATGAATCCTATTGAAAATTTATGGGCGATTGTTGAAAAAAGGTTAATTGCTCAAAGAGAAACACCAAAAACCATACATGAACTTTGGACTCAAGTTGAACGAGTTTGGAACAGTTTCTCTTCGGAAATTTTAGATAATCTAATCAACTCTATGCCGGACCGTATTAAAGCAGTCATAAAAGCCAAAGGCGGCCCCACAAGTTATTAGTTATTGAACTTTAATCGCCACTTTACCTGTAAGTTCAAATATTGTTCACATGAATTGTATTACTTTATATGTATTATAGCCACCAGAGATTATTGAATGAAGTGCTTGTTTATGTTAAAGAGTTTTTAATTAAATATACTTTACTTCTCGTAAAAAAAAAATCATTTGAATGGTTATTTTTCTAATAGGCAGCTGCAATGCAGAATTTTTTACTATACGTGAACACTTTTTGAACTCACTGTACCTCACAAAAGCGCAAAGAAAGATGGAAAGACAGACATCAGAAAATAAATTCAATATTTTTAAAATATTGCTTACAGAACAAAATTGGTCTTTAGGGACAAGGAATATTGAATGGTTCTAACTATGGACATCGTTCTCTATTATACCGGGTGATCCAAACAGAGGTATTTTTTTCAATAGCCTAGTAGTCGAGTCAAGCTGTAATGTTGTTCACGTTCTAAAAGAATATGTTTCGCGGGCTTAGCTCAACTTATGGTCACCATATGGTCACTCATCTTGACACCCAGAATTCATTATTGGATAATATTCGGTCGAATAGACTACGTCCAGCACGCAGCCAAGAAAATACAGTGCCATAGCTTAGAGTGTTCGGAGGCCGTGGAGAGTCGATTCGGCGCCGTTCGCTGACTTGGACTAAGGTATAGAACGACTTGGCGCATTTTATGTCGAGATCCGAAATTGGAGGCGTACAAAATACAGTTTTTTTAGCTATGAGATTTATTTCTGGTTCACTGGGTATGTAAACATGCAAAATAGCCGCATTTATGACGAAGAGCAACCTGAATAGATTCAAGAGCTGCCATTTTATTCAGAAAAAACAATCGGTAAGTGTGGTTTGTAGGTCGGTGGAAGTATCGGTCCTTATTACTTAAAAAATGATACCAGTTAGAACGAAATCGTCAGTGGCAGTGGCGTCAGTTATCGCGCTATGATATCTAAGGTATGTCGGACAATCCCGCTTACCAGTTACCAGTCGAAATACTCGAACAAGTTATCGAAAATTGAACTCAACGGATGGACCAGCTGAGACGTAGCCGCGGCCAACATTTGGAGAGATAATTTTCAAAGCATAAGTGCCAAAAATGTTTTTTTTAGAGATAATGAGCATTCCCCATTAAATTTGAAGTATCTTGTTTTTTCTTTAAAAATTGGGGAACCTCGAAATGCGTCACCCTGTAATATCCATAACATATTCATCTTATTTACCTGTCACACAGTGTACTTTGCGCAATAGCTTATATTTCGAATTATTATTATGTATTTTTCCGCACAGAAGCATTTGAGCAACAGTATTTTGTGATAAAGTATACACTTCGAAAACGGAGCGAACAACTTGAGTGGAACGTAATACTTGCCTACGCCACTTAAAGAGGCGTTAGAAGCCACTTGACAACGCTTTAAGCAAACAAAAACAAATAAATAATTAAAAGAAAGATTAAAAATTCAGCTTCAAGTAAGCTCGATGATTCACACCAATTGTAATTAACCATCGCCAATGGTGAAGTCAAAGACAAAGAAGTATTGAAATTCTATATGCCAAATGCCAAATGCGAAATGCGGAAATGCGAAAATAAGCGCGAATAAGAAAAATTGCAAAGAACAAATGTACATACTTTTGTTTTATTTTGTAAGCGTGTACTTAGCTTGCTCATAGCTCGCATCATTGCGTAAGTGTACGTATGCTTATATTTATTTCCAAAGTTTCGAATGCTAACAGTGGCAGAAGTAAAAGGTGCATAATTCATACATTTGACGAAAGTATAATCTCCTAAGCATTTAAAAGATATTTTCGTCGTATAAAATATGTGGTTTTTTAGATAAATTTTTATCTATATGTTTTCAATAAGCTAGAAAATGCTTTCCCAAACATATGTTAAGTCTATTATGACTTAAACAAATTCCCAACCACGTTTATTTACGCTGTTTTCGACAGTTTTTATGAAAATATTATCGTTATCAATTATTTGCATTGAACCAATGTCCTATAGTAAATTGATAGCACATATTTTAAATTATAAGAGATGCAGGTCATAGCTGAGTCCTCTTCGCCAAGTGTTTGAGAGTCGTCAATCGAACAAGGAATAACTGCGGTTCAAACAGACTGTCAGCAATTGGAAAACAGCATTGTGCTAACATGTTCTCTGACGCCTGCGAAATAGTGTTAAGAATATTTTTTGGTAGTAAAGCTTCTTTCTGCGTCAATTAACTCAATTAACATTCTAGCCTTAAGTTCTATGTTTTAATTTAACTTAATTAAACGATCTTTGTACGTCCATTTGTCAAAAGATCAATGATATTGGGAAAAGACGGCTATTATCTCTACATATTTAAGCTTCAAATTTTCTGCGCCCCACTGTACTGCATACATTTACTAATAAATGCTAGGTGAGTATTTTGTTTGGCAGGTACACACCACTCACCTGGCATCAAAATCAATCGTCTTAAAACACTTGCAAATGCCGACTAGCAAATTGGCTGCACTTTGACTTGCTCGTACACTTGTTACTCAGCTCCAACTACATTGATGTCTGCGCATGCTTTTGTGTACGAGTGCGTTGGCTAGAAATACCAAAACACGCGAGCAGGCCAATGTCGAGCACACCCCATATTCGTACCAATTAATTTTGAAATCTGTTTTTTCCATTTGATTTATTTTGGAATGATTTCAAGTGATTAATTGAGCAGTGAGTATTCTAAACAAGCAGCCACCACCCACCTATTTGACGTTCGTATTAATTTGGTCTGCTTAAGTGAAGCGAAGATTCCGTATGGCTTGTCCAAATTAAATTTAAACAAATGTTTTGCATATTCTTTAATTTTTCAAATATTTTGCTTGGTTCCTAAAATACTTCGATTCGGATTGATGATTCGCAATTAAGCTTCATATCGGTGCAATTAATTTCGGTAAAATATTGAAAATACTGAACCATTAACTGAGCACTAATACCAAGTGTCGCTCATACGCCCGCGCATGCGCAGTAAAAGCGAACCGCTGCAATTTGTCGCAATTGGAATTAAATTGACTGCAATCATCTTGAAACACTAAATTATGTGATTGCTTAGGAAAACTAAAAACATCCGGCTACGTCATAAAATTGTAATAATTCAAGAATTCTAATGGCTCTAAGTCTATTTTGGCGCGGTAATAGTTACTAGAGTGAAGTGGTATAACGGAGTGGCATATTAATATTTTGTCATTGCTCAATACGAAACTAATTGACGAATACACAGAGCTTTAGTTATACATAATTTTTAAAAATTAAAAACGCTCATTTTCTTGCTGTGCCGTGTGAAAAACACTGTAATTAATTATAATACTTTTGCTACTCGTAATTTTCTGCGGTAAACTAAAGACTCAAGCAGCAAACGCGCCAGCGTTTTTGCTTTAAACTTTCGCATTTTGGCTAACTAAACTTGGCGCTAATCCGACTGGCCAGCCACTTCGTTTGTTCTCTTCGTTCCAGCATAGAACTATAAGTCACAAATAAATAAGTTTAGATTAGTGTGTGTCTGTAAATAATATGTATAATATGTATAATAAACAATAAGTGGAAATAAATGTTTTCATAAAATATATCTCAAGCTAGTTATTAAATTTTGTCTGGTTTTTACTTTTCAAGTTGGCATTCTTTCGAGCTGAAATCATATTTGGTGACTAACTAATTTCTTGCTTTAAATTATCTCATAATGATAATTCCCAAGCTAATAACAATTAAATTGTTGCTAATTTATGTGGATTAAGTTTTTCACTTAAAAAGTCAGCTTTGAAGTTAAAATTGGTAAGATTTGAAAGTAAACTTTTTCTTATAATTTATATTTTGTTATAAGTATTTATATTTAAATACACAAATTCACTTCGGTGTTACCTACATATATACAGTGGGGAGCGAAAAGTGAGGCCATGATCAAATTTTCATGTTTGAGCGCGGTAAAAAATAAACGAATAAGTAAATGACAGAAACTTTTTTTTCTTGAATATCATATGCATTGTAAAATATTTTTATTTACAAATTATTAACATGATGGGGTATATTAAATTCAAAAACAAAAAAAAAAAAACAGCATGTACTCAGTTTTGCACCATCCATTATTCGCACATATTTTTGCTGTTCCTACTTTCTTATCAGCAATTAACCTGCAGATTTCCACGTTATATGTATTCCAATTCAGAGTGAAGGTCATAATTCAGAAAATCTTTGCTTTTCCCGGCAAGTACTGTAGTCAATACTTTCAGATTTGGAAAGTGTCTCTTCGTCCAAGAAGCTGTCTCCAGCCAGCATAGCCGCTGTCTTTTGATTCGCTGACTATGTCAATGTTGTCGTGCAAATATCTGCTCATCGTTCCACGAATGCGATATTCGCCGTGCCTAACGCGCAAAGAATAAATCTGCAGAACTTTTCTCTCGAAAAATCGTACCGTCGACTCATCAAATGTTGTCATCGTCAAACTCTGCACCATATAGCAGGACGGAAAAATGTTAAAAACTGACTTACCTGTTATCTAGACCGGTTAACCGTTTTTGGATGGAAAACAGTACTGTTTTTGTTCGTCGAGAGAGATTTCGAAGGCATCACGTGAAGCAAACAGTAAAACATGGAGGAGGCAGCATCCGAAGTGGAACGTGGGACCGTTGCACAAAATTGACGGGATTAAGCGTAAGGAAGATTATTTAAGTATTTTGCAAACCCAACTTCCCAATTTTCTTGACCAGTGTGCTTATCCAGAGCATGAAATCACTTTTCAGCAAGATGGGGATCCCAAGCAACTGCGAAATTATGAATGTCAACAGTGACGGAAAACCAAAATTCGCGAGGTGATGGGTGTTTGTTTGATGACAGGAGATATTTCGTCTTGGTCTCGTTCACCACCACACCCATTTGCTTCGCTGCCTTATCCATTCTGGAGAAAGCAGAACTAACGGCGCGGTGGTTAAGGCCAATGATATCAATATCATCAGCATACGCCAGCAGCTGTACACTCTTATAGAGGATGGTAATTTCTATGTTTAGTTGAAGAAGTCACAGGAAAGAGAGTCGGCATAAAGGCAGCTCATTTTCGTGCTGTCGAAAGCAGCTTTGAAGTCGACGAAGAGGTGGGGCGTGCCGATTTTCTTTTCACAGGTCTTTTCCAAGATTTGGCGCATGGTGAATATCTGGTCAGTTGTTGATTTTCCAGGTCTAAAGCCACGCTGATAAATTCCAATCAGTTTGTTGACGCTGGGCTTTAATATTTCACACAATACGGTCGATAGAACCTTATATGCGATCTTAAGGAGGCTTATCCCACGGTAGTTGGCGCAGATTGTGGGGTCTCCCTGTTTGTGGATTGGGCAGAGCACATTTAAATTCCAATCGTTGGGCATGCTTTCGTCCCACCATATTCTACAAAGAAGCTGATGCATGCTCCTTATCAGTTCTTCACCGCCATGTTTGAATAGCTCGACTGGAAATCCATCGGCCCCCGCCGCCTTGTTGTTTTTCAGACGAATAATTGCCATTCCAACTTCTTCATTGCGACCTATTGGGGCATCGGGTAGGCAGACACGGCACTTCTCATCGTACCAGCTGTTCTTTTGCTGGATGGAGTCATGTGTAGAAGTTCTCGCAAATGAGGAAAGTTCTCTGATTGCCATTCACTTGGGAGTGTAACCGATTATTTTCAACTCCTTCTATTAAATAGTAATATTTTATTAGTTCTATTTAACAAACAATATTATGAGCGCGTACGAGTACATTCTTCAAAGTTATATTTTTCGTCGATGATTTTCAGGTTTTAAGTTTTATTTTTCAAAAAAGGTTATAATAAAGGTTATTTTATAATAGCGATCATATGTATTTAGTAATGTTTTCACTTTCATTATGGAAAGATATAGGCAAGAACAACCTTTAAAAATGATTAAATTTCATTATCAAACAAAAAATCGTTCTCCAATTGCATCCTTTTATGCGCTTTGCCATCTTTCACCTGTGCTCGCTATTCGTCGAATCGTTGGAAATTTTAAGTATACATTTCTTTGCATAATTTTCAAGAGCCAATAAGGCAAAGAACCGCTCGAAGTAATGAAAATATTGCTACCGTTCAGACAAGTGTTGCTGAAGACCGCTTTTTGTCGATTCCGAAACGTTCTGAAAAATTGAAAATGTCTCAAACGACAACCTGGCGGATTTTAAGAAAGGATTTGGGCTTGCATCTATATAAAATTGTTCTCATTCAAGAACCGAAGCCATTAAAACACTGTAAACGTCATGAATGGGCAGATTGTGCCTTGGAAAAACTTGAAAACGATAACGATTTTTTTAAGACAACCATCTGATGAAGACAACCATTAAGACAACATTCATCTGAATGGTGCGGTAAATAAACAAATCTGTCGATTCTGGTGCGAAGAAAATCCACAAATTATTCATGAACAACCATTACATTCACCTAAATTAACAGTTTGGTATGGTTTTTGGTCTGGTGGAATCATCGGACCGTACTTCTTTCGAAATGAAGCTGGTGACACCGTTACTGTTAATGGAGAGCGGTATAAGATCGATGATAACCAACTTTTTATCGCCGTAATTGGAAGAAGTTGATCTTGGCAACATCTGGTTCCAACAAGACGAGGCTACCTGCCACACACCACGTGCAACAACCAAAGTATTGCGAGAAAAGTTTGGAGATTTGATTATTTCAAAAAATTGTGACATTGATTGGCCTGAAGTTGTGATTTAACACCATTACAATATTTCTTGTGGAGTTACCAGGTTGTTCAATAAGTTTTGTCCTTTGATAAGTAAAGCACAATTTTATGATTCAAAATACACTTTATTTTACGGTGGATGCTTCAACAATTCGAACTTTAATTCATGGATTTTAGCCATTGTCAAAATGCTCTTGTAACACGGTGCATTGTCCTGACGATTTTTTTCTTCTGCAAACCGGGTCTTTTTTCACGAATTATTTAAACTGGTCCAAAACGTTGCAATAATATTCAGAATTAATTGTTTTACCAGTTTGCAAGTAATCCACAAACAAATTCCTCTCGCATCCCAAAAAACTGATGCCATAACCTTCTTGGCCGATTTTCGGATACGAACTCGTTTCGAAGCCGAACAACCAGGTTCACACCACTCTTAAGCCTCTTGTTTAGATTTAGGATCATGGTGATAGACCCAAGTCTTATCCATAGTGATGAATCGATGCACAAAATCCACTTTATCCTTTTTAAAACGCTCCAAATGTTGCTGAGAAAGTCGTATTCGAATGTGTTTTTATTCCAATCAATCGACGATCTTCCAAAATCATATCCTGTATATTGGCTATGATTTCTGGTGTTGATGGACTTTTCGGACATCCTTCACGTGGCTCGTCTTCAAGGCTTGTACGACCACGTTTAAATTCAGCAACCCATCTTTCTACTGTTCTAATAGTAGATGAACAATCATTATACACTTTTAACATTCGTTCGTGAATATCTTTTGGTGCTACACCTTCCAAAAATAAGAACTCTATAACTGCACGATATTAATTTTTTTCTATTGTAAAAAAATACTGTGACACAGCGACACTAAATGACTTGTAAGCAAAGAATGAATTGACAGATTGAAAATGTAAACAAAAAAAAAATTGTGGGCTAGTAGCAACGCCCGCTCTTATCGAACGACAAAACCTTTTGAACAACCTGGTATTTTCTTTATACATGCAGTATTTTTAATAAAACCGTTTATAAAAATTCTTAATCCCGAGTTTTAGTTTATAGAATTAAAAAGGTGCATGGGCTAAATATTTTGAATCATTCTCATTATTCTTGCGTTTGTTTTAATTTCATTTATAACAGATGGATTAATGTATCGTCTCATGAAGGAAACGAAATTGTTCATTGTACTCAGGCTCTGCAATTATAAGTCTGTGAACAGTTGGAATAATGTCAGCCTGGAAATCCAACGCAAAATAACTCTTGACAACAGGAGCTACTTCAGACTGAGTAGGCACATGAGAAATAAAGTCCTCTCTCTATAAGGCACTCATTATTCCCCTCCTGCTATATGGTGCAGAGGCATGGACGATGACAACATCTGATGAGTCGGCGCTAGGAGTTTTCGAGATAAAGGTTCTGCGAAAGATTTATGGTCCTTTGCGCGTTGGCCACGGCGAATATCGCATCCGATGGATAGGCGAGCTATATGAGATATACATATAGTACGTCGATATTGACACAGTTCAGCGAATTAAAAGACGGCGTCTACGCTGGCTAGGTCATGCTGTCCGAATGGACGTAGTACTAGACTTTTGATCGAAATTGATCGAAACATCCGGCTTCGGTTTTACACCTTAAAGTATTGCAAGTTGCAAGAGTATAAAATGTTCGGTTGCACCCGAACTTAGCAATTTCTTACTTGTCATATTTGCATTTGATGAAGTTTAAAATAGTAATTCTATATTTTATATGTATCTCTTGCCGAATATTATCACATCGTCAATGTCACAACATAGCAATTCACTCCTATGTATTGTAGAAGAATGTTATCTAGGGCTTTTTGGAATGAATTTTCGTGATCTAAGGGAAATAGCAGAAGTTCATACTTTTCACTATTTACGAAAATGCAGTATTTTTTATCTGACTCAAGAAGAGCAATGTGATGAAACACACACTATCGATGGCAGTAAATAATTTATTATTTCCAAGATGTGTAACAGAATTGAGCTAACGATTGTCTACGACCATTCAAAATTCTTTTCACCAGAGTCATCTGATTTTTTGTTATCGATCCATATTGGGGAAATATGCATATGCTGATTTCGATCTACGAATTATTTTGTTAGCAAGAAGTAATTTGACGGTTTCTTCTTTCAATGCCTGGTCCATACAATTGACGTAAACAGGAGCTTCGGTTGTTGTCTGGATTTCACCTATTACGAAAGTAGTTTAGGTGAGATTTTCGTTAGGATCGGCTAAAAGGCTTGGACATTTATTAATTATATAATTAATTTTATTTTATTGTGTAAGTGAATGGTGTGAAATATCGATTCCGACATTATCGGCGCTTTAATGCCGTATTTCCATATATTTCGACAAATTGTCATTAAATTTTTATCGCTATAGATGATTGCTTTAAATTTTTGAGTATCTTGTTGACTAGAATGCTTTGAAACGACTTTAGATTTAGAATTTTTATTTCTATTACTGGTTCAGAAGTTTCTACAAAGATTTCAAGCGTGCCAACAACTATTTTTACCGTAAAAAGTTTTTGGTTCCAAAATTGAATGAAGATCATTTTGTTTTGCAGTATCATAATTGTTTAGGCGGTAAACGTCGTCATAAATTACGTTCGGGTATGATTCTTCTTGGTAATAGTTTGGATCTGTTGCTTCCGTGTTCGGTCCCTAAATTGAGAAGGTGCCACTGCCCAGCTGGTTGATATCCTTGTTAGAGTGAAGGCTGGCATCACCGCCGTCCAAGAAAAAAGATGGACGGAACAGGGACTGAGGCGAGTAGGTCCTTGTGGCATTTACTACAGTGGCCATATAAAGGAGCTCAATTTCGGTAAAGGATTCGAGCTGGGAGAGAGACTCCGTCGCCGAGTACTGTTATTCACCACGGTGGATGAACGTCTAGCCACAATCCGCATCAAAGCGAAGTTTTTCAACATATCGCTGATTTGCGCCCACGCCCCGACGGAAGAGAAGGACGACATGACCAAAGATGCCTTCTATGAGCGCTTGAATCCGACCTATGAGAGTTGCTCCCGCCACGATGTTAAAATCGTGATTGGCGACTTTAACGCCAGGGTGGCCAAGGATGGTATCTTTGGCACAACAGTCGGTAAATACAGCCTCCACGAGGAAACATTCCCAAATGGGTTGAGGGCCCGAAATAAGGTTATCTTTAGTACTAGATTCCAGCATAAAAAAGTACACCAAGCTACCTGGCTGTCTCCGGATCGAAACACCATCAACCAGATCGATCATGTTGTGATAAACCGAAGACACGTCTCCGGTGTTTTAGACGTGTGTACGCTCTGAGGTCTTAACATCGACTCGGACCACTATCTTGTTGCAGCCAAGATTCCTGCCTCTGTGCAGCAAAAAACGTACGTCAAGAAACATAAGGAAGGTTCGACCTATATGGGTATACGACAACATTGACATAGTTCAGCGAATCAAGAGACAGCGGCTGCGCTGGTTAGGTCATGCCGTACATATGGACGAAAATATTCCATCTCTGAAAGTATTCGACGCAGTACTCGCCGGGGGAATTAGAAGAAGAGGAAGACCTCCACTCCGTTGAAAAGACCAGGTGGAGAAGGACTTGGCTTCGCTTGGAATTTCCAAAAAAAGTACATTCAATAAGACTGGATATTCTGGGCTGTGATGTCACGATGCTCAAAATTTCTTTGCTCGAAACATCAATGGATATTGAGAAGAGCAAGACAGTTTAATCTGTCTTCGCTAGTGGCTTTCCGCAAGTGACGTGTCGTCATTATAGTTTCATCGCTAAAATGAATACCGGCGATTGAAATTAAATTAATAATGTATAAAAATATTTAAATATTGTATAATCTAGTATACGTAAAAATTATAATAATTCTTTGCGCACATAATGATATTTCAATTATAAATACTTAAAGTTCGATATTAGTGAAATATATTAATTTTTGGGGGTAAATTAAATTATTCATTATATTTACCGCTAGAACTTTTACTTGACCACTTAAAAAACTTAGCATTTATTCATTACAATTTCGGAGTTATTTGAACTCCCAAAACCGTCCTTTGCGCCTGCTGCAAAATATAATATGAATACAATTCTGATGGCACCTATTCATAGAAACTTTTCACCCTGCCTGGTGAAATGGAAATTGAGTATTGTGTTAAAACTTTCGATTTGTTCGACAAAATGTTTCGACAAAAAATAGTACATCGTTGAGATCATCAAAACGAATTCTACAGTTTCTTAAAAACTATTTTGCTTGTTTGGATCGCTTTTGTATTGCAAATTAATTTGCTCAGAAGAATATTTTTGTATTTAGTTTTTTTGTTAATTTGCATTAATTGGTGAAAAGAACAAACTCGTGTCATTAAATACAAGTTGTAATTTAAAGTATGAGCATAGTAAAGTATTAAGCCAGTATTTATTTATAGGTGAAGCTAAAACTATTCTGATGTCTTTAGAACAAGTTTTCATTTTCAAAGTCACGCATAAATAATGATACGCATTGTGTAAAAAATTTTGGAACAATGCTGAATGATAAATTACCGCATTGAAATCATGGTCTGCCGGCTGGCAGAAATCACATGCGTACAACGTTTGGTAGAAAAGGGTAAATCTCAAAAATCCGTCTAAAGCCTCCGGGGGTCATTTTGGTAAAGAAAAGAAAAAAGTCGGAATTTTTTCAAGAACTCTTAAAATTCTACAGAAAGCAAAAGTTATTACCGTTTGTATCTTGATATGTTCATATGTACATAGCTTATGTATATGGCAAAGTAATCCGTAAATGGAAGGTAGTAATGAAAGCCGCAGGTAATATTTGATTCGCTTTTCATTTCATTCGAGAGATGTCGTTGACCGCTGACATAAGACTGTAACGCTATTTATTTTAAGTATTAAAAGGACTCACTAACTTTTATTGTTGCGTAATTGTTGTATTTAGACCATGCTTATTTACATAAGCGCCAGTTGCGTCTTTAACTAGAAATATCACGTTTACACCAAGTGACAACCATTTAAGACAAGGCAGGCGAGCCAATTGACGTTAACCCACTGATCAGCTGACGTTTGATATGTAGATTGACAACGTTTTTGCAAGTCTCCTGGTTCTTACATCGCACAAACATGCATCAGACACGTTGTGCTGCCAACCGACGTCTTACTGGCTGCTGCGGCGACGAAGAGGTGACAACGCTGTTTTATTATGTATACGCTAATATTTACATACATGGCTATGTCAGTCCCAAGTTTCGTTTTTTTTTTTTTTTGAAATTTAATTAACATTATTAAGAATAAAAACAACAATAGCTAGATATATATAAAACGGTTGCGACTGCGGCTAGTGGCTGTACCAGTTTCTAGTCAACATATTCAGTTAAAATCGTGTGGCTGAGGTTGAGTTGAATTTGAATTTGGCCACAAACTAGTTTACTCGCCACCTTCTTGCGCCTGCCGCGCCCGCCACTCTTAGCCCGCAAAAGCTTACCGATTATATTATTGTATTTTATGACTTATATTTGTCGAAATTAGCATTTTGCTTGCATCAAAAGCTAAAAAAGTTAGGAGCAGCTAGAAGGCTGCCGATAAAAAGTGAGAATAAGAGAATGATTACTAAACATTATTCAAGGTCGGCGGCTTCGGACAGGCTGGTCGACTGTACTGCACGACTATTCGGTTGCTTTTAGCACCGATAAAGGCCGTGACTCTGGCTAGAACGGCTACAACTTTGATAAACAACTCAAGATTTTTTAAATTCAAACACAAATATTCATATTTTGTATATTTTGGTGTGACTGGAAGAGATTCTGCCACAAAATCTGCCATTTATATCTATACGTGTGTTATATATTCATATACATGTGTTTGCATAAAATTAACGCTTTTTAAAAATAGACTTGAACTAAAAGTACAAGTTTGGGAGAGTTTCGTTAATATGTTCTAACGATTGCCATATTTGCATACTGGTAGGATTTCTTTCTTCTGGCGCTTTCATTCGCTCGCTTTGTGCTTCTTTACCTTTATTTCATTTGCTAATTTCCAGTTTAATTCTATTAATGTTTAATTGGTTTGTATATTGGTTTATCCATATCGAACGTAAGAGTCAAAATGTGAACAATTGCTGAAATTTAACGATCTGGTTTTCAGCGTAATAGCAAAAGATGGAAAAGTGAATGCGGGTGCGCAACAAAGAAATGAAATTAATATGGATTATATAAGATGTGCATTCTTATTTAATATAGAAGAAATCTGTACGATTAAAATATATGGCTGACATAAATTACCAGCAAGTAAATTTTCCGAAATGTTGGATAATTTCTGACACAACTACAAAATTATATTAACAAGTTGAGAAGGACTAAACTCAAAGGTTACCAAACAATGCATATTCATTCAATGGCAACTTGTCCGGATGAAAGGCGCGGAAATACCTTCAGATGCACATGATTTGTTAGGCATTTGGGTCTAGAGCTAGTTTTTAACAGATTTTATCCATTTTAGGTACAAAGATACACTGTTATTTGAAAAATTCGCTCCCACAATTACACTGAAATAACTCCCATAGCCGTTTTTTGTAGTATAAAATCAACTGGAATTTTGAAATTTGTTTAAATATTTTAGAGCTATGGGTATTGAGCCGATTCAGCCCATTTTTGACACTATCCACAAAAATTTCCAACATAACACTGATTTGCGCCCACAGATAAGGACGATGTAAAAATTGTGCTTGGCGATTTTAACACCAACGGTGGTCAAAAAATGCTTCTTTGATACAAAAGTCGGGAAATTCAGTCTCTGTAGGGAAATCGCTCCAAATGGGCTGATCGACTTCTCAGGGGCCCGAAATATGGTTGTTTGTAGTACTAGAATCCAGCACAAGGAAATTCATCAAGTTGCTCGGTTTTCTTCGGATCGAAAAGTTCGAAACCAGATCGATCATTTGATAGATGGATGACAGCCTCCTTAATATCATATATAAGGTTTTATAGAGGGTAGTGTGCGAAAGACTGAAGCACAAGGTCAAAAAACTGATTGCACCTTATCAGTGAGGCTTTGAACCTGGAAAATCTACTATCGACCAGATTTTCCAAATCTTGGAAAAGACCTGTGAAAGGAGGATCAACACACACCACCTGTTCGTCGATTTTAAAACCGTCTTTGACAGCGCGAAGAGGAATTGCATCTACATATATCGCTATGTCTGAACTTGATATCCCCGCAAAGCTAATACGGCTGTGTAAACTGACGTTAAGCGAGGTTTTTGACAAGGAGATTCCGTACCGTGTGACTTCTTTAATTTATTGAGAATATACGTCCTTTTGGTTCCAAACAGCTTCCATATCAATCTTTGACAAACCTCTAATGCACTGATTACAACTGACATAAAAGTTAATGTAGGACGTCCTACCTTCGTATTCAAAACCCAATGTTAAGTGTAGGATGTGCAGATGTAATAGAATAAATTTTATTTTCAGTAATTTCAATTTCTACTCAACATAAATCCTCTTAAGCAATAAATGCTTGAATGTAATCCAAACACATGTCCAATCGGCTGACAAATGCATTCCATAGAAAATGAAAGCGGCCAAGAATAAATGTCGGCCAACACAGATATACTATATGTACATACATATGTATTTCCGTCCAGAGTTGACACGATCGCTGGTGGAACCACAGTATTGTGAAATAATTTATTATGTGCACGAAAGTGCGTCTGTGTCTATTTTCGGAATAGTACATTTTGATTAATGGAATTGGAAGTAAAACTTGCAGTGCTCCCGATTTTACACATATGCACATACCTGTGCACATGCATACAAACTTATTGAAATTTCAGCACACAATTTCGTCGTGGTTGAAATGTCAGCTTCACGCGTGGTTGTAATTCGAAAACAACAAAAAGTGTCGCATGACTACGTGTGGCAAGGACAAGGCGAGCGGAAAAATATACATATCTCTCGAAATAAAAATAAATGCAATCATAAGTGTTTTATGACCGGCACATTATTTATCACGCGCATCGCGTAATTGTCGCAAATTGTGCGAAATATTTTGCCATCCCGAAAATTTATGGAAAGCCAGAACATGTGAGTTGAAAGTGCAGTGAATCAGTGGGCAACGGATGAGCGGCATACGTAATGGTATTGAAGTTGGGAACAATAAATAAATACATTAATTTATCGAAAGTGCTCCTACGTTGGTAGTCCTCAACTCCTGAGTGCGTCTGCAAATTTATGACGATAATGCGTGTGTGAAGACTTGTGTGCCACAATCAAGTGAACCATTAATAAAAAGTACCACAGCATAGTTCGATGCTTTGACATTAGCGGCGAATAAGTAAAAGTGTGTAGGATAATTGCCAATCGAACCTCCTACACATAAAAAAAGCTTCAATAAACTGTAAGAAAAAACCCTAAAGCTGTGGCTTCGAGACCATAGCTAGATGTAAGATGTATATAAATTATATATGTGACCTGGTCTACGAAAAGGGGGCTTAGGTGTTAAAAAAAAGGAGAACAATTAATGAGATAACGAGAAACTGACGATTATTTTTAACAGCTTTTCCCAGAAAACTAGTTTTCGCACGTTAACCCCTTTTTCGCAGACCAGGTCACATATAAGAATAGAAGAATAAGTAGACTGATTTTTTAATAATTTTTAACCCATTGTTTGATTATTTTAGTTACAGTTGCCATCTATCAGATATTATTTGTATTAATTTTTGCTTCAATAGTGGGAAACGGAAGTGGACTATTTAGGTTATTACGATTTGGCACATTTCCAGGTGAAGGTTATGTACAAAGTTTGATTTTACTTACTTTCGTAATAGATTATATTAAATTTTTTTTGCGATCATCAGAGTATAAGAGTAGTAGTAGAATACTACTATCTATACCATAAAGGTAAGACAAAAATTGAATTACATTACATTGAATTATTACTGTTTGACAGGACCTAATGTAGGAAATATTGTTTAACCTCACTTTTAAGGTATGCACATTTAAAACTGTACCATGTTGGTTTAGAAATAAAATTATGGAATTCAATCTTAAGTTGAAAAATATGATGAATATAAAATATATGAGAGGTCAAGGGCCAGAAAATTTTATGATATAAAGTGAGCTAAAATAATCGTTATAATATGCACCTAATTCTGAATCACCTATGAGGTAGTGCACTTAGTGCACGACCCCATCGACGTGGCACCGCCAACTTATAGGGAAAATCACATATCTCGAGACCCGCCTTACTGATTTGAACCAAATTTAGCACGGGACGTTCTTCAAATATTCCTATGTCACAGTGTGAAAATAGGGGAAATCGGACTACAATCTAGCCTATTTCCCTTATAACAAAAATTTAAATTCTATTTGATTTTTCCATTCGAGTGTACAATAAAAAAGAAATTAATATAACGACATTTAACTTTGCACAAAAAATGCCCTTAGAGTGTACCACCTTATGTCTAAATCCAACAAAAATTCTTGAAGCCCTTACGTACCGAATATATGGACCCCAGTACCATGTGCCACATTTATAATTGAAATTCACAGATAATCCTTTCTTGATAGTAGTGGTATAAGTGAGTTTAATCGGCTCAGTATTTCCCCAAGTCTCCACATACCTAATATAAAGATTTTTGAAAAGCTACTTTCTTAATACTAAGTATCGCGGAATCTGGTTATAAACTATAAGTGAAGTGAACACTTGATAAATGTCGCCACAATCAATCAAGAAAAATAACTTGTAGTGAGAGGAATTTAAAATTTTCAATTTCCCTTCTCTCCCTCGAAACAATGTATTCTTTTTTCTTTAGGCGTCCTTTGACTTTGACAGCGTGTGTAACTGATGAGTGTATATGTAAATAGCAATTCTTGGCCGTTGCCACGAAACCGCTGCTTATGAATTATATTAGTATTGAATTGCTTCGTGGGTACAGTAGCTTACAAATGGCACGAGGGTGTCACACTCCACTCATTTATTTACTGCACCTGAATACAATTGTGTGGGTAAAACGTACGTACATATGTAGATATGAATAAAGGGAACGACGGATGTGCTGTGTGATATTCTATCTTACCATGTATATGGTATATTAATTTAAAGTTTAATTTAATTTCATTACTTTTTTCCATTTGTATTTTCGTAAAAATATAAATCGAAATAACCATCAACGCTGTCCGGGATAACATTCGTTTAATTCTTATACAACATTTTTTTAGAAAAACTATCTCTCAAGAGATTTTCTTATCAAAATCAGAACTCTGTGTTACTTAGCCCCATTTTGTGTTTACTGCACAGAAAATTCAATGATATAAATATTTACTCATTTTATTTAAATCATTTATTTTTATTAGATCATCAATTTCTATTAGAGATCTATTCTGTTACTGTCAGTTTAATATGAAATGTAATTTATGTTTGTGTATTGAACTTGTTTCCGTATTCTAGTATGTAAAATGCCAAAATACCCCTGACTATCGATTTTGGTGGTTATCCCTTCGACATGGTGGGCGTTATGCATCATTGATTCATTTGCTGTACTCAAAATTTAGTTCCACAAAGTCGCTTTACGCTATTTCATAAGGGGTCTCTCTATGGCCATGCTGGTTTTGGGTGGTTAATTGATCGCTCATGGTTGAACCGCTGCTGTTTTTTGTAAATTTTTTTTATCCCGTTTATTGAATGTTTATTGAATGCTTGATTGATTGACTAATTTAATTTCAATGCTGAGTAGCGAGTTAAATAATCGCGCTGGTTGAATGAGAGTGCGTTTTATCGCTAGATGAGGTACGATAGAAAGTATCCTTCTTGATAACATTGAAAGTTGGCAATCGACTACTTAAATTGTTCTTTCCCCGATAAAACTTTTTTAGGGTTTTATAATGCCAATAATTATATAAATTACTGAATACATTTAAAATGAAATCATTACACGTTTTATAGATATCTGCAAACTCATTTGAGGGTGGTTCATAAATTGGAAAATTGGTGAAAAACAAAAAATAACAAATTTATATATTGTAGACATGTTTTGTATTGCGTGTTTTTTATTCACAATGAAATTGTTAACATGTTGGTCAGTATAATGTTTATTTTCTTAACGGTCAAGCATGGCGGTGGAAATGTTATGATTTTCTGGAGTAGTGCTTGGTATTCTACTCTAGAATTTTGAAAAATTCGATTTTTTTTCATATATTTAAAGTTTAGACCCTTAAGGACATATCCTCCAAAGGATTTTTAAAAATTAAAATTATTTTAAGAGCTACAGTTACTTTAGTGACGCAGTACCTAGCCCGGTTCGGCCGTATCGAATTTTTTAAACGCGTTTTTCTCGAAACTACTTTTTTTCCACACGGTACCGACAGTATCTCAAGTTCTATACAGCCGATTTACCTGAAATTTTGCGTGAATTTTCTTTATATTATCCTTTATCGTTCCTACCAGCATCGTGTCAAAATTTTTGTTTTTAATATTTTAAAAAAATTCAGGAATTTCAAAAAAAAGCGTAAAAAATGATTTTTATTTTCAGGCAGTCGCCATTTTTCAAAATAATTTTTTTTTCAGACCACCAGGAGAGTCAGGATCACTCCAGGATGCGCCATTTTTTTACACCTTATCTCCTGTCTCAATTTATTTTATTCAAAATAGTCTCCTTCTGCTTCAATACAGTTTTTTGCACGGTCTAAAAGCATGTCGAACGAGTGTTTTAGCTCGTTGGCCGGTAGGGCCGCCAGTATGCCGGTGCAAGCCTTTTGAATGGCCTCTGCATCTGCATAACGCTTTCCTTTCATGGGTAAATGCGTTTTTCCGAAAAGGAAGAAGTCGCACGGTGCCATATCAGGTGAATACGGGGAGTGGTTAATGTTTAAAATGTGATCGGTCACAATCCACTCCACTTTTGAAAAAAAATCCATACCATAGGAGGCGAAAGTGGTCTACGAACTCATCCCTCCTTTTCTGCTTGAAAACGTGTACAAAGTTTCATTACAATATCTCAATTTTTACTCAAGTTACAACCTGCACGGATAGATGCACAGACCCACTGTCACCCGGATGTCAACTCCGTCTGTCATGCTGATCATTTATAAATATACATTTATATATGTATATATAACTTCATATCTATGATATCTCGATTAGTTTTAGGTGATACGCACAACCGTTAGGTGAACAAACCTGTTATACTCTGTAGCAACATATTATGATAACGAACAACACCTTCTTTAATTGTATAAAATCACACACATTTATTTAAATTTTAATTAAAAGCACTTATTCTTACATAAGATAGTTAAGAGTATTTCTTTATTCACTTAACACTACAAGAGCATGGCGGGTACTCCAGCCATGCTGCGGTTTGCTTTGGTTTAGAACTGCACAGCACATCTCCCATTACTCATTCCTCTTTCATTTACGGTTATCGTGCTTCGTTGTCACTGCAACCGGATATCCTCTTGGAACGTTGTTTGATCGCCACTCTGGATTATATAGTTGCCTGCGCTAAGCCCGTTCTCCAGCATTTCACAAAGTGCCGTTATATAAGTCTGCGCCATTTGTAGCGTCTCATATTTGGACAGTTTTTGATCAATCGTAGGAGCGGGCACCACTTCTCGCAGGCGGTCGAAGGCCTCATTCAGACCGTTCATGCGTTTGCGTTCCCGTGCATTTGCTGCTTGGCGCCGCCGCTTAAGCACAGCAGGGCTAGGAGTTTGCAAAGCAGTATCTGGTCTTTTTGTCAGTGAATCTTTGCGGAAATGACCGCCAGAACGTCTGCTGGATTTAGCAGTTTTAGTTGTCACAGGTGAACCAGACACACTGGGTGTGGTGCTGGTAGATGCAGTTTCATTACAGGAACCTATACTGGTATTAAAATCATAGTGCTGCTGGAGCTGTACCGAGTTATAGGTGTAGCTTTGATAGAGTTCGGCTTCGGAGATGTGTTGTAATGGGTTGCCTTGCGTATAGCTTACAGCTGAAGGCCAGTCGCGCAACATTTTGCAATTTTCTTTGTAGCCGCTCACATCAATGTGCGCGTAGCTGGGACTACTTATGCAGTGTTGCGACCCATCCTCCTCAGAAGATGCGTAAGATAAATCACTAAAATTGCCTGCAAATGTGTGAAACAAGTGCGATTGTTGACTTTGTTGCTGTAAGATCTTTTGCTGTAATTCTAAGTTCATATTCTTTTGATCCTCACTTCACTGTGTTTCAACACGGACTGTTTGTTCGTCTAAGCTACTTTCGCCGTTGAAGTGTTCAAATATACTCCGTCATCGAAAATATTTAAAAGGCCAACTGTTCATCTGCGCGCGTTCTAGCTGCCATTTGGCTGTCGGAATCCCCGCTGATGGTCTGCAAACCAAATTTTGACCAACTGGCACGCGAGAGACACGAGCGCGCGCGGCAGACATCCCTCATTGAGTCGGCGTTGACCATATGGTCGCAGTCAGCCAGCCGCAATATAGGAAAACAAAGCAAAGAAAAAATTAAAATAAAATATTACATTGAAAAAGTGCGATAGGAGAAACGTAAAACAGTTAATTTAAGGATCATCACAATTAACATATCAGTAGCGGCAGGATCAGTGCCACACTTCTTTGTGCCCCTAGTGGCTATTACCTCAACGGGAATTAAGGGTTGGCTTTCGTGCAAGTCACCTTTGTTTAACCTGCGCTTGGCCGTCCTACCTCTACGCTGTTTCTTCCCTAAATTGAGGCTATCGTGGAATGCGATCGTATAATTTGTGACTTTCACGGTTAGTGGCTCTCTATAACCGCTCCACCGCAAATAATAAAAATACGAGCAACAACAACTGTCCACAAACATCAAGAGAAGAATAAATGGTAGTTCGTGTCATCGTTGACTCTTCGGCCATATGTTGCACTCAACGCACTTACAGGCTCTCCAGTGCGCGCTAAAATTGCCGTTATCCTCACCCCAATGCCCATGCTCTTCCTGCATTCAATGTACATTCAGATACCCTTAAGTATTACTCCTTGGGATCTCTTTAACGTTCGTTAGTGTTGAGTGTAATGATTGTTATATTTTTGTTATAGTAAAGCTGGAGTTGCTACTCGCTTTACTATTTTTGTTTTGTCTTTATTACTGTTTATTTCATTATCTTTTGCGTTGCCTTGCCATGTTTTAATATTCTATTTGTAGCCTTATTCTTAATTGAAAAGTTTTGAAAGTTGTGCGGAAATAAGCCAACGAACTTGACATTGAAAGCCTTTAATTTTCACCTTATTCACTTAAGTATTTATCATGGCAAAGCCCGAACCGATTCGTTCGATAATTTTCGGTAGTCTTTCCTGGTATTTAAGCCAAGACAGAATTGTAAAACATAAATATTGCTCATTGCTCCAAGTGTATAAACCCAGATTTAGAGAATATTTGAAGGTTTCTGTAAAATAATCAACTTCTGGTAACATTTTGTAAATTTAGTAAGTAAAATCTATTTAAATTATTTTACGTTTTGTGACAATGATTGGAGTCTTGCCAACAGAATCCCTCAAGAAATTTTATCTTTACAGTTATACTTGCAATTCCTGCTTATACTTGTATGTCAACACTATTTTTTTGAAGTCTTCCATTTTTCGTTCGAATTCCTTACTTGCCTTCAGATATTTATAATCAATTGCCTGACAAACCTGAATTATCTAATGAAATAAAATAATATAAATATATTATTAGGGTAAATAATATATAAATAATTCACGAAATCCTTCATTCCAAATTTAGTATTTCATGTTTATTTCAGAAAATATAATTTTACTTAAGAGTATTAAAATTACCGGCTGCCTTAATAAGAAATGTGAAGATTTGTTTAATAAGATTATTTGAGTATAATATGGTTTTCTTGTAAAATACAAGGTCTGTCGCAAAAGAAACAGGACTGTTAAAAAAAACAACAAAAAATTAATATTTTTCAAAAGTTATATTTTTTATTCAAAGTAGTTTCCTTGTGCTTCGATACAGCGTTTAGCCCGGTCAATTAGCATTTCAAATGAGTGTTTAAGGTCATTTTTCGGAATGCTCTTGAGAATATCGGTCGTCGCCTTTTGGATAGCTGAAATGTCCTGAAACCATTGTCCTTTCATGGGCAAATGAAGTTTTCCAAATAGGTAAAAATCACAGGGTGCCAGATCAGGTGAGTAGGGTGAGTGATTAATGGTTAATACGGAGTTTTTTGTCAAAAAATCAATGACAAGCGTCGACCGATGACACGGCGCATTATCGTGCAACAGGCGCCAGGACCCTGCCTCACGGTATTGTGGTCGAGCACAAAATACGCTTCATAACACCAGGGTAAAACACAGCATTAATCGTTTGGCCAGGTGGGACGAACTCTCGGTGTACAATACCCTCGGAATCGTAAAAACAAATCAGCATTGTCTTTATTTTTGACTTCTGAAGACGACCGACTTCTGATCGTCACAGAGGTCCTCACGACCTTCTTGGAATCGCTTAAACCACTCATGCACATTACTACGGGATAGGCACTGATCACCATAAACTTTCTTCATCATTTGAAATGTTTCAGTAAACGTTTTCCCAAGTTTAAAACAAAATTTAATATTTGCTCTTTGCATTTTACGACCGATGACCAAAAGCTGCTGTCACTTTTTGACCGATAACATCGATTGTAGTTATCCAATTGTCTTAAAATTTCTACGAAATGTCAACAAGAGATCAAGCTTTTTATTTCATATATCCACCAATAGGTGGCGCCAGCAGAAACAGTTATATTTAAAAAGTTCTGTTTCTTTTGCGACAGACCTTGTATAATGCTATGAAGCAGTACGTCTATGTATGACATGACAGGCGGGCAGTATAACCTAATCAATGCTGATAAAATATTGTAAATTGTAATTAAATTCCGCGGGTAAATTATATTTAAAAAAATATATTTTGAAAAGTTGCTAGAACTGTCCTTAATTACTATGCCAAAGAAGAGCGCGATCTGTCCATGAATTTGTTTACAACAGCTGCTGAAGTCAGTACATGGATAAAAATATCGAACAAAGAATTTGTCTTAAATTTTATATTGATAACCAAATTTCGTGTGCAGAATGGTAACGAGTGTTGGAAAAGGCTTACGCTGATTCAGTTTTATCAAAAGCACAAGCCTACGAGAGGTACAAAGTCTTCAAACACGGTTGAGGAATCGTTGAAGACATGCCTCGTTCTGGACGATATTTGACCTCTTGAATCGATGAAAATATTAAAAAAATGAAGGATATGAATTCTTTTCAAAAAGAGTACGATTGTGACCGAATTTAAAGCCAAAAACGCAATGAATACCATCGAACTATCACCGTATTCACCACATTGCCTCCGTGTGATTTTTTCTTGTACCTCAAACTGAAATTGCCGCTCCGTTGAATCCGTTTTCAGTCGATCGAAGAGATAAAACAAAATTCGCTGAAGGAGTTAAAGGCCCTCCCAAAAAGTGGTTATGAAATGTGTTTCGAGGACTGGAAAAATCGTTGGCATAAGTGTATTACATCTGGTGTATTACATTTGAAGGTGGTAAAATAAATGATGAAGAATTAAATATTTTGCATTTTTTACAATTTCCGGGTACTTTTTTTGTCACAAAAAATATGTAGTTAGTCAATACATATCTATATTCTAATAAATTCAATTTATTTTAAGACTATTACTAATCGAGATAGATATGCTCTAGTATAGCATAAGGAGTTTATAGGAATAGTATTAAAAGTTAGGCAATGGTTGTGGTAAATTGTGTAGGTAATATCGTTTAACTATTTCCCCACGCTCGCATTTACACAATGTAATGAATTTCGTCTCTTTGGCTTACCTATCATTCATATTATCAAGTACCAAATATGAGTAATATCGGTCCCAACCTTTCTTCAAGACCAATTTGATGCATATAGGACTTCTTTTCTAAGATTATTTAACAAAACTAAATATGGACTTGATTTATAGTTTATAGTAAATTAATATTTTTACAAGGTACTTTTTAAAGTAAACAGGACTTTTTGAATCTAGCGCCCCCTGGTGGCGCCATCTATATGTCGACTGGAGTCTGCTATCTTTATCGATTGTTCAGTGAGAATTTTATGTCCTTTCATAGAATGGTAGTGAAGTTATTGCGTTTTAAGTGTCAGTATATTTGTGTTATCGGTGCGAAAATGAGCTTCGAAGAAATTTGTTTTAAAATTGGTAAAATTTTTTCCGAAACGTTTCAATTGATGAAACAAGTTTACGGCGATGATTGCATATCCCATAGCAGAGTGCACGAGTGGTTTCAACGTTTTCAAAGTGGTCGTGAGGACATAAATGACGATCAACATGTGGGCCAATCAAAATCCGTGATCACCGGAAATTCCATCGAAACTGTGTGTGAATTCATCAAAAAGCAGCCGAAATCAGCATTGAAATTCATGGAAATGGAATTGAACATCTCCAAAACATCGATTTATAGCATTTTGACCGAACATTTAGGCTTACGAAAGGTGTGTGCACGGTTTATTCCGCACAAATTGACTGACGACCAAAAATTGCTTAGAATCCAACATTCCAAGGACAGATTGTGACCGATTATTTGACCAAAGATCACATTTTAACCATTAACCACTCCCCGTATTCACCTGAAATGGCACCTTGCGATTTCTTCCTTTTCGGAAAAATGCATTTACCCATGAAAGGAAAGCGTTATGCAGAGAATAATCCATTGGATTCGCATCTGGTGAATTCAAGAGCCATTGTGTGGTCGTAATGAAGTTCGGAATGTTGTTTTTCAGCCATTCGCGCTTTGTGAGACGATGCTTAGTCTTGTTGAAACGTCCATGGTTTGCGACTGAAAGGTTTGTTTGCCCACGGCTTCAAAGCAGCCTCCAGAAAACTTTCCCGATAATACGGGATGTCGTATGTCGCATTTACTTTGACGCCAGGCTCGATGAAAACAATTGGAGAGCGCCCATCTGCGGAGACAGCGGCCCAAACCATTATTTGTGGCGGGTGCTGCCTCCTGGTGCCCAACCGATGACTTGGATTCTCGTATGAACGGTCGGTCAAGTAAACCCTATCGTTTTGAGAGTTTACGAATTGCTCAATTGGAAAAATTTTTTCGTCAGAAAACACAATGTTCGGAATTTTACTTGTTGCTGATTCTGTGTGAGATCATGGGCCTTTTGGAACTTGTAAGGCTTGACCTTGAGCTCATTTTTCAATATGCGTCGGATGCTGCGGTCGGATATTTTCAATTCTTTAGCCATTTGATTGGCACTTCGCCGTCGACTTCGCTCTCACGTGACGTTGCAGTCTTTTTTGAAGTTGGTTACATTTCGAGGGTCGGACCCTTTAAAATAAATTGATTTTGCCGAAAAAACCATTTGTTCTGTTTTTTTTTAAGTCCTGTTTACTTTGGAACACACCTTGTATTCTATGCTATGCTTCTAATAGTCTTTAGACTAATAGGCTAAATATGAATTTTAACTAACTTATTTTGTTTGATCATAAGTTATAACTTTTCATTTCGCCCAATTCTTATTAAGTTCTCTTAAAACTGTTCCTTAATTTGTAATAAAATTTCAAAATAATAAAAACAACTGCGCAAATTACAAGTGGATTAAGTGATCGCCCATAGCAATTTGTTTAGAGTTTTCGAACTTATTATTCGATGATTCGTTAATATATTAATCAAAATTGAAATCCTCGTGACTTACATATATTGAAGGCTATAAACTTAGACTTACTTTTACAGCTATATTTTAGTTCGTGTTAGCTAAAACTATGTTAAAAACATCTTTAACTGAGATACGTGTGACATGTGATACTAACTCGACCGAAGAGGCTAAATTTAATATATTGTGTTAATGTAGAAAATGGCAACCATAGAATCGGAATTTGCAAGAGGCTTAGGACATGGTCTGAACTAATTCCATTCTAATTTAGCGCTAAACCATATAATTTTGAAGAAAAATTGTTTGTTTAGTTTCATTATAATATCACATCACATCATCACCCTGAAGGTGGTCAGGTGGAAAGACCGAAATAATTTTTGGGGCATATTGGGGCCAGTGAAGGTGAGAGGCTCATTGTATCCAATTTGGCATGGTTTAGGTATACTCGAGAACATATTTTCAAGCAATTTTGAATATAACTAATAATCACTGACTGATGTGTTCGGCATAAAATAACGAAAATCATTATAAGTAGTATATAGATATAATTGCCATATATGAGAGCTAGGCCAAGTTTTTGCCAAATTATTCCATTTTCATTGAGTTATCTCACAATTAGCGCAGAAGTTCGGAAAGAATAAAAAGTCAGCTATAGGTACTGAAGAGTTTTGATTCGATTTGGACAATTTGCACTTTATCTCGTTATATTAATTGCTTCTCGATATGAATACTGAAAATAATTATATATTTTGAATATCGTAATCACAGGTGATGCAATCAGGGAGGCAATCTTCCGAGGCTATTCCGGAGAATGCCTTCCGTGACGCCTTCAATGCTTGAAAATATCTCTGTCGCTGACAGCGCTGCATTGACGCAGAAGGAGGCTATTTTGAAAGTTTTTAAAGAATTGTAACGAGTGGTTCAATAAATTTCTTAAATCGACTCAGTCCTATTACTTTCCGGACAAACGCTGTAAGAGTATAATATAGAGTAAAGAGTTGTTCCGCTATTTGTTCGCTATTTCACATAGAGTAACATTTGCCTTCTTGCAAAGTGAACGCTTTGGTTCACTTTTTAGCTTCAGCCCAGATGCAACCTTAGCTAGGCTTTCGTTCTTTGCACATCAGATGCCCAACATAGTGGTTGTTGCTGTCTTTCATTGTTTATCCTTAACACTTCATCCATTAAATATCCCGTATTAACCGCTCGGCTCTTAGTCGGGTAAAAATGAAACAAGTTAATGGCGCAGTGTGTTTAACTGGACTATGTCAATGTGCATTTATGTAGATCCTTGCAATGGCCGTTACACTATTCTTATATACATATAAAAGAATATTCAGGTACATTTATAGATTTGTAGATATATTTGTACTACAGAGCATCTGCATATAGTATGTACATAACTTCGAGTGTGGCTTTGTATCGATTTTTTTTAATTTGGTCATACCTCTTGTCCTTTTACTTCTGTTCTTCTTTCCATTTGTAATGTCCAAATTGTTTAATAGGCTTATGTTTCATTTATAGTGTTTTCTTTTCGCGATGAAACTGTTGTTTCATTATATGATAACATGTACAAATTTTCCATTACACCATACATAATAATATTACATAATATATCGGTATACAATTTCGCAGAAATAATTCCTTAAGGTATGCCATCTTATGACCGAAAATTGCCCAAGTCCAACCAAAACTGTTCAAGCCTCTAGGTACCGAATATGTGGGTCCCAGTATCTACAGGTGTAGTTGACTTTTGACCGGAAATATGGGTCAATGCATGAGATATACAATTGAAATTCAGAGAAAATCTTGTCCTGACAATAGTAATTTTGTGTATCAAAAATGGAATGAAACAGGTCAATACTTTGTGCTTAAACTGAATACAATTCGCTGAAAACTTAAACGAACCCCATATAACTATTACCAGGATTTTCGAACATCCGGCTGAATTTACTCCATATGATTGGTGATTGTATGTGAGGTACCTTAGGGAAACCCAGTGAACATTTTTTAGTATGCGGCATGAGTATATATGTATGTATAAAACTAAAGATTTCGATACTTTTACGTTTTACAAGATAAGATAAGATATTTCTTTGGATTTGATGCCTACATGTTACAAGACCATAAAATGTTCGGTTAGACCCCTTTCTTACTTGTTTATTTTCTTAACTTTAAATTTTAGCTCAGTTCTATCCTCTATTCACTTGCTAAGTATTACGACAGTGTTAACCACTCTCATGCTAAAACTACATGATGATATGTGATATGCTGAACTCTTTTTCGACTCTCGCAACAATGTTGCTAAGGAGAGTATTATAGTTTTGTTCACATAACGGTTGTTTGTAAGTCCTAAAACTAAAAGTGTCAGATATAGGGTTATATATACCAAAGTGATCAGGGTGACGAGTAGAGTCGAAATCCGGATGTCTGTCTGTCAGTCCGTCCGTCCGTGCAGCTGTAACTTGAGTAAACATTGAGATATCATGATGAAACTTGGTACACGTATTTCTTGGCTCCATAAGAAGGTTAAGTTCGAAGATGGGCAAAATCGGCCCACTGCCACGCCCACAAAATGGCGGAAACCGAAAACCTATAAAGTGTCATAACTAGGCCATAAATAAAGATATTAAAGTGAAATTTGGCACAAAGGATCGCATTAGGGAGGGGCATATTTGGTCGCAATTTTTTTGGAAAAGTGGGCGTGGCCCCGCCCCCTACTAAGTTTTTTGTACATATCTCGGAAACTACTACAGCTATGTCAACCAAACTCTATAGAGTCGTTTTCTTCAGGCATTCCCATATACAATTCAAAATGGAAGAAATCGGATAATAACCACGTCCACCTCCCATACAAAGGTTATGTTGAAAATCACTAAAAGTGCATTAACCGACTAACAAAAAACGTCAGAAACACTAAATTTTACGGAAGAAATGGCAGAAAGAAGCTGCACCCAGGCTTTTTTTCAAAATTGAAAATGGGCTTGGCGTCGCCCACTTATGGACCAAAAACCATATCTCAGGAACTACTCGACGGATTTCAATGAAATTCGGTATATTATATTTTGTTAACACCCTGATGACATGTACGAAATATGGGTGAAATCGGTTAACAACCACGCCTTCTTCCAATATAACGCTATTTTGAATTCCATCTGATGCCTTCTATGTATAATATATACATTAGGAACCAATGATGATAGCGCAATAAAACTTTACAAAAATACGGTATTTGAAAAATATGTAAATGACGGATAATGAAATCTCAATTATCACTTTATCATGCGAGAGTATAAAATGTTCGGTGACACCCAAACTTAGCCCTTCCTTACTTGTTATGTGTTGGTTTTATTTGCTGTCTAGATAAAGTGTCGCTGACCATTTTCGCAATTTTTTGAATTTTAAGCAGATTTTCTTAAGACTGAACGTTTTTCGATTATTTCGCATATTTAACAGAAACTTCATTTCTGAGCTAGCGTTAAGAAAATAAAGTGTTTAAAATCAATAATGGGGTTTGGGATAAAACTGGATTAACGTTTTCGAGTTTCGTTTGAGAAGTTTATTTTCGAAAATGTTTGATTATCTTATTTGGTAGTTGACGATATAAGAATGTAGTAAGTGGAAAATTCTGATTCTACTTAAATTTCTTCCCGGTAAGTTACTTTTATATGTTAAGACACAAACAGATGTCGTACGACGGTTTGCGGCAGAATACCGCAACCTAACCTGGTATTAAACCACTTTTTAGTTCCCCAATTGAGGCTGTTTTCTGCATTTCAGCGCCCAATCGCACAGTGGTCGGTCTTGTATGGAATCAGCGGCCAAAAATATTTCCACTGCTTAGATAAAAGTGAAATTTCTGCCAAAGCTTTCTAAAATCTCCCTCCCCCATTTCCTACTCGCACACCCGGCGATGGTAACGAATATTAATTAATTATAATATATTAAATTAAAAAGAAAATTATAAACGAAAAAAGGAATTTTTTGAATATTTTTCATCTAAATCAAAAAGTGATTTTACTTTGCATAACGGTTTTGTTCGACTGGTGTTGAAAGGATCTGAGCTCAAGAGCAATCGGTTCAACAAGTTCTGATTTATAGTAACCCGTTAGTTCTTTCATGTATGATGGAGTCGATACATCTTAATGTCCTTATTGCCTGACTCAGCAGATTCTTCTGAGAGCTCTTCAATTAAAACTAGTGCATATTGAATAACATCGGGAGCGTGAATTAAAGTTTTATAGACTGATGAAGAAAGATAATACCAGGAAAGTTTTGAAGGTAATTCCCTTGCGGATTCCTTTTGAAATTGAATTAAAACAGGACGGCCATCAAATCCACATTTTCCTATGTAATTAGAGGACTCATTGCGTTCATTAATTACATCGCGTTGCTCCTCTAAAATTTGTGTCGCAGTGTGGTCCAATAATTTTTTTAGCTCAACTTCAACATCAGATTCTGAGAATTTTATTTGCTCAGGATATCTGTTTTTCCTTTAAGATTTTATTACAGTAGAGTAAAAAGTTAATATCAAGATTTTTGTTAACGAAGCTTCTAATAAGTAGATATTAATGCTTCATTAAATTTGCTTCGGTGATATTACTTTCCTCACACTTTTTCTAAACACCACAATTCAAAAATATATAGGCGGGAAAGTTTACATTGATATGATGTGTCTGAATAAAAGTCCGTTTAAAACAAACATTATATAACTGTATACCTTTCTTCTCAATATTCATTTCGATTTGCGGCGATTAAACACGATTTTATATTGCAATTTAAGATATTATAAGAGATCATTTTTAAGCTATTTTCTCTGCACAGCCCGCGTGTTTCTATTGTCTCACTTTTCTAGATATTCGTAGCGCGTATGAGTGAGATAGAGCAAAAATGTATTTACCGTTAGTTTTATTGTTTTTTTAAGAAATAGCTTTGGTACATACAGTGGCAAATTTTTAACTTCCATTTTTTTATTTTCGGCCTATGGAATCGACCACTGTGAATCGGGCCAATAATTCGGCTTAGTAGTACCTGTGGAGTTTTTGTTCTTATCCAGAAAACCAGGGCCTATTTCCACTCCTTTGTCTCTGGTGTGTACACGTGGATATATGAGCCTTTTTGGGATATCGCTTAAACAGCTTCCAATATTGCCAACCGTCTACAAAAACATAATACGATAGCAATACTCCATGTAAAGTTTTAAGATATATGAATATATATGTAAAGTATATAAGAAAGTTCGACTTCAAAGAAAGTTTTTTTTTAAGTAAGGGTGTGGCACATTAATTAACAAATTTATCTCTTAGTACGCGATGATTATCTCATTGGGATAAATGAATGTGAGATCAGCGGCGTCGCTACAAAACCGTTCGAAGATAAATGATGTTCAATTAGAAGCCGATCAGCTTCACTTCTTTGGGCTAAAACAAGTTTTTACTTTTTAAAGTTAATTTTATTTATTGTTCTTAAACCGAAACAGTTGCAAATAAATATGCAACAAATATGACTGACCAAATTACCCATAACAATAAACTCGCCAAAGTGCCATAACCCAAGCTGAGACCAAAGTGTAAATTCAGTGTATCTAAGCGATGAATAAACCAAACGTATTAGCTACACGTGAGCATCATTAACGTAAGAAAGCCATGTAAGAAGTACAAATACACATATCGATAATGAAGTAGGGACGTAGGACACATACTTTTGTAGGTAGGTAGGACATGTTTGCAACGGATCAACCGCAACCATTTGCTTGGAAGTGCTTCGTAGTCGAACAGCTTTTGTTAGATTCGGCTCATTTTGAAACACTCATACAGTCGACTCTTGTTTACTTTTGAACCCATTCGAATAAATTAATGATTCATTATCTGTCATGTTGTCACAGACATGTTTCGAAGCAACGTTATCGTAGTTTTTTAACTTTTCTTTGGACCAATCGACACGAGCTTGTTTTGAGCGATCTACAATAAAATGTTAATGCAATATTGAATGTATGCTAGTCCCATTAATGTATATAGTTATCTTAATCCCTCGATAGGCCACATGTCCATCTTGCAATATCAGTTTGCGGACAGCATCAATAGTTTCCGGAACAAAAACCGATTTTCAACGACCTTCACGAAATTGGTCTTGGGGTGATCTCCGACCTCGATTGGATTAACCATAGCATTCAAAAACCCTGGTCCTGGATGAAGCTTGATTCAAATAAATTGAATTAAGTTCATTGATTGTCGGGTTATTCCAAGTCAAAAGTTGTAAAAAATAATCGCACGAAAACGTTCGCGATTTAATTCAATTTTTTCGCCGAGATGAATATTTTAAGTAACTGTAAATAACACAAATATGTCAAAACGTTCTGAATATGTATAACAACAAAATTGTCAAACTTTACGATTAACACTAGGGTTGCCAAATTCGGAAATATAAAAGGCAACCTACGTATATATGCATATAAATGATGAGGATGATGAGGCGTGCTGAAATCGGAGCCACTGCCACGCCACTAAGCGAAAACCTTTAAAATGCCATAACTAAGCACTAAATTAATATATTGAACTGTAACTGTAGCAGGAGATCGCAGTAGCATGGGACACCTGTGTGTGAAAAAGTGGGAGTGGCCGCACAACTTATTGAATCCATATGATTGTTGATTGTATTTGAAGTACCTTAAAGAAACCCAGTGAACATTATTTAGTATGTGGCTTGATAATAGTTAATGGAAAATGGTAAGATATTTCCCTGGCTTTGACAACCGAACTTAGCCATTTCTTACTTGCTGAATACAAAGTTTTTCCAACACCAGAAAAAATTTCCCAATCTTTGATTTCTGCAAGTTGCAAGAGTATAAAATGTTCGGTTCCAACCGAACTTAGCCATTTCTTACCTCTTTCTACTGTTATATATTAAACAAAACGAAATACTACAGTCCTAAAAGAGCATATCGACTTCTTATCCTCTGTCATGTTTTACATAAGTACATATACATATGTATTTTAGTATTATTTGTACCTATTTTATTCTTTTCATAACTATAAAATGTAATGTTTTTGACTCTGTTTAGTTTAAAAGTTTTACTTACTTATTCAACAGTGGTAAAAATTAACATTTTATTGAAATTTGACAGGGTAACTATTTTAGTGGCCGTGTGCGTAAATGCCTAATGTTAAAAAAAAAAAACATTTCATTTTGTTAGCCTTCTGTACGGTTTGCTAAATTTTATTGAATATATACATATGTATATGTTTCTAAGCTTAATAATTAGACAATTAAAATGATGAACAAGAAATCAACACCATGCACACATTCTCAGAAAGCCACTTTCATACCCATACATAAAAACAAAGCTTAGACAAAATCTCTAACACCCGAAAGCAGTCCAAGACAAAGCGCCTTGACACTGACTCAATTAATCAATTCGACTGGATAGTAATTAATCAATTGCGCCATTCACTGGCAGCTACCATAAATGACTTTCGTAATGAGAGTGTTCTGTTAAGGCGGGATTTGGCCTGAGATGGCGTCGACTGTCTGCGATACCGGAAAGTATTTTAATCAATGAAATATTATCGATATATCTACTTTACCATTTCAGTGACAATTCTGTAATAATATTCTTGCTGTTTAATTTGTTGTTGCTACGTCTTTGATTCTCAAATATAAAGCGATCGTTGCTAAAATAATTTGCCATGTGCTGGAACATGCTGCGCTTCAAAGAAAGACTTCTTGCCAAGGTAGGCGAAGGCGGTTGGAAGGAATGCTGGGGAATTAATGTCTGCTTAGGTTGACAGTCGGGTTTTAGCTTGATTCGCTTGCCTTTTGGCTCTTATGTCAACGCTGATTTGCACTCTTGACGTCAATTGCTTATTAAAATATTGTTAACTTTGCCTTGTTTCTTTAAAAGCTGGTAAACCAAAGCCTTTATCGCCATAACTCTTGTCAGGGTTGTTGTTTCTTTTTTTTATTAAAAACTTTCTTGAGGCAGTGGCATGACGAAATTTAGTATTAAGCTGAATATTTGTTTTATGTAGATATTTAAATATCGGCTATTGAAAGCTTGCGAAGATCAAATATGTATAATTACATATGTGGTTGAAATAAATTATAAACGGTTTCTGAAATGTGTTTTTAAAATTAATTTAAAAATAAGCAAATATTATTATACAACTACATATAAGTTTAGAAGCTGAAGTAACTATGGAATAGGTTTCTGCATCTCTAAGTCTATAATATTATTAGGTTTATATAATGAAATGAATAGTTTTAGAAACATCTGCCAAAGTTTTGTATGTAAATTCATTCCTTAGTTTTACTATGCGTCAATTTTTATATTCTGAACAGGGAGTATTAAGTTTGTCATGATGTTTTAACATCTAGAAAGAAACGATGTTTGTATATACGTGAACTAGTACCCCAGTTTTTGAGATATCGATCTGAAATTCCACGTCCTTTTCTATTACAGAAGCAGCTCATCTATCGGAACTACCGATATCGGACCAGTGTAGCAAATAGCTGCTTCAAAAACTGAACGATGAAGTACATGTACAAAGTCATGTGGAACATTTCACTAAATTTGAAATTATTTGCAATTATTGTCGAGACAACAATCTCCGAAGAAATTGATCAGATCGGACCACTATAGAATATAGCTGTCCTGCAAACTGTTCTATAAAAATCAAGAAAAATAGGTAGGTAGGTAGGAGTGGAGGTGGAGTAGGATGATATTGATATCATCGGCCTCAACACCCGCGCAGTTAGTACTGCTTTCTCCAGACTGGAGAAGGAAGCAAAAGAAATGGGTCTGGCAGTGAACGAGGGCAAGACGAAATATCTCCTGTCATCAAACAAACAGTCGTCGCACTCGCGACTTGGCACTCACGTCACTGTTGACAGTCATAACTTTGAAGTCGTAGATAATTTCGTCTATCTTGGAACCAGCGTAAACACCACCAACAATTTCAGCCTAGAAATCCAACGCAGAATAACTCTTGCCAACAGGTGTGAAGCAAAGTCCTCTCTCGACAAACAAAAACCAAACTCTATAAGTCATTCATAATTCCCGTCCTGCTATATGGTGCAGAGTCTTGGACGATGTCAACAACGGATGAGTCGACGTTGCGAGTTTTCGAGAGAAAAGTTCTGCGAAAGATTTATGGTTCTTTGCGCGTTAGCCACGGCGAATATCGCATTCGATGGAACGATGAGCTGTACGAGATATACGACGACATCGACATAGTTCAGCGAATTAAAAGACAGCGGCTGCGCTGGCTAGGTCATGTTGTCCGGATGGACAAAAACACTCCAGCTCTGAAAGTATTTGACGCAGTACCCGCCGGGGAAGCAGAGGAAGAGGAAGACCTCCACTCCGTTGGAAGGACCAAGTGGAGAAGGACCTGGCTTCGCTTGGAATATCCAATTGGCGCCACGTAGCGAAAAGAAGAAACGACTGGCGCGCTGTTGTTAACTCGGCTATAATCGCGTAAGCGGTGTCTACGCCAATTAAGAAGAAGAAGAAGGCAGGAGTGCAGCCCTGTTATCTATCGGGCTCAATTAGCACTTGATGTGCCATTTTGATACACTATTCGTAGAACCTCCTGTATCTGCTATTACGTTTCACTTTCTCTCTCAAACCATTTTGAGGTCTCGATGAAACTACTTATGTCTGATATGCTTTTAGTGGAAATCCATTCAAGGTTTGGTGCTTGATGGATTCCAAGTGTTTTGTGTCGGATCTGTGCTAGAGCTGGGCATTCGCAGAGAATGTGGAAAATTGTTTCCTTGTTCCCTGCTACTCCGCAGCCTCGGCAGATGTCGTTGTAGGGCATACCCATTTTGGACGCATGTTCCGCAAATGGCCAGTGCCCTGTTGTGGTAGATGTTACTCTGTAGATATTTTTTCTTGACCTATTTAATAAGTGTTTGGTTCTTTTCCTGTCATATGTTGGACATAATTGTTTAGTTATGACGCATTTTGTAATGTTTTTCCACCTGTTATTTGCAACTTGTTGAAATTGTCTATTGATCTCTCCTTTGATCGATCCTAGCGGGCTTGATATTAGCTCCGCCTCGGATTCGTTGAGGAAAGCTTCTGCCTTTGCCAACTCGTCTGCTTTTTCGTTACCGAAAATGTTCCTGTGGCCGGGAACCCAGATCAAGTCTAGTTGGAGCTTGTCTTTTATTGAGCTTAGTGCTCTCTTGCAGTTGTGAACTATACTGAAATTTGTCATGGGTGAAGACAAGGCCAGGAGCGCTGCCTGGTATAGACTGAGATGGTATCCTCCTCTCATATTGAACCTCTTCTCCATTCTCGTCTAGATGGTATCCTCATCTGGAAGTGTCTATTGAAATCTAGCTTTGGGAGAATGTAGTCTGATTTATTAATGGTGAGCTTGTTTAGGATTGCACTATGTCTTATCTCCGCAATAGCTGCTGTTTTGTGAATAAAAATGTCCATGGGTAGTTAATGCTGGACCATATTGAGCGCATCAGTCGGACATGACCTGATTGCTCCAGTAACACCCGCACATGCTGCCCTTTGTATTCCATTTAATTTTTTAATGTTGTACTGTTTGTTCAGCGCAGGCCACCATACCAGAGCCATATACATCCACATGATTATACTTGGTTTGAGGCCCCAATTCTTGCTGAAGATTCTCTTATAAGTATAGTATCCGTAGGTCATGTATGCTTTATTTTTTCTTTTTTCTATATTTGCTTTCCAGGACAGTTTGGTGTCAGTCTCCACCCCCAAGTATTTAGCTGTGGGGGATAGAGTGAGTGTTGTACCGTTTAGTTCTGGAAGTTGAAACTGAGGGATTTGGGTTCTGCTTGTGATTAGCATCAGTTCTGTTTTGTTCGGGTTAACTCCTAGTCCATTGTTCTTAGCCCATAGGTTTAACCTTCGAAATGCTCTTTCCATAATCTCGCTGACTGTTGAAGGAAACATGCCTGATACCAACAACACTATATCGTCTTTCACTCTTGTTTATTGAATGCGCTACAACCTATAGAAGCTCTTGAGGCGTCCCTCTTATTGAAGGCGCCCTCTATGCTAGAAAAGCAGCCATGGTGTAATGTGTGTGGGGTAGTGATTTTTCAATTACCCTTATCACCTCGTGAAGGGCGGTTTCGGTTGGTCGGCCCTTTATGTACGCGTGTTGGGACTTCGATAACTTTTCCGCCATTATTGTTCTTACGTGTAAATTTCAGCCTTTCTAGTACCTTCAGCATACAGGAGGTAAGGCTTATAGGTTTAAAATCCTTGGCCTTCTCGTTTGTTCTTCTGCCTGTTTTTGGAAGGAACACAACTTTACTTCTTTTCCAACTTCTTGGGATGTAAGATAGTTGAATGCTAGCTTTGTATATATTTTCAAGCCTTTGAACCATTGGTTCTACCAGTTTTTGCAGCATTGTGGGCATAATCCCGTCAGGACCTGCCGCTTTAAATGGTGCAAAACTATTTATGGCATATTTGATTTTGCTTTTGTCTACTATTTGGCTTCGATCAGCTGCGTTTGACGGTGGTTCTGGTTGAACCCTCGCTGAAGGTGTTTGCTGACTCCCGGGGAAGTGCGTTGTAATTAGTACCACCAGATCCAATCTCTTCCCTCCGCCCTAATGTAGGCAGTATTAATATGATCTTTGGATAGCATTTTGCTCAGCCTAGTGGTTTCTCTGCAACTTTCTATCGATGTGCAGAAAGACTCATCGTAAATGGCCACCAGTATTAGTCTACTTGCTTTATTCGGTTTTTCTTCCTTGATCAGCTGCCACTCATCTATACCAGGTATAGATTTGTTTTGCAGCTTGTTGCACCTCATGAGTTTTTCGCCTGGCTCCTCTAGAGGGGGTAGCCAAATGCGAGCACGAGGTCTCTTCGGAATGTCCCTGGCGGGTATAAGCCTCAATTGGAGGCCTTCAAAGGCGTTGCTGATTTTGGCAACACTACCCGCCAGGAAATCCAGCGAGGCCTGGTCCACGCACTTGATGACCCTGTAGCCCCTGAGGGTCTCAGAGGAGTCAAACTCCGGGTGAGGACCCGCAGGATTGTCGAGGCTGGAGAGTATGCTCTGGGCATCGGTCACTAGATCACCTTTGGGGGTTTTACAAGAGTATGCTCCGGTCTTGAAACCTTCAGTTAGTCGCCGCATCTTTTCGTAGAATTTTCGAGCATTACCCCTGTCGGCCAGCTTATCAAGCTCTTCATTTCGGCCTCTTTCTTTTTCTGTCTGCAAATGCGTCTCGCTTCCCTCTTCAACTCTCGGTATCTATCCCATCCCGCACGTGGAGGATGGGGTCATGTGTAGAAGTTCACGCAAGTGAGGAAAGTTCTCTGTTCGCCATTCACTTGGGAGTGGCCAGAAACGATTCTTTTACATATGGCTCAAGCAGCTTACGACTTCCGGTCTTTGACCAAGTATCCTCTGGGTGGCCTAAGAACATTCGTTTGAAGGCGAGCTAAAATGAGAAGGCGAAATATGCCCTACATAGGGTTGTGTGCTGGGTTTGGGACCCGCCACGTAAAAAAACCACCCCCCCCATTAATGAAAGGAAACAAAATTGTCATGAATGTCACGCTACATAAATATTAAATTAATTTGCTGCCAAATTTTAAAAGCACTTTCTTTCATTTAAAAACATTATACACAATCTTTTTAACGTTTATATACAAACATGTATATTTGAAATGCGAGATGTATATGTACGGAACGAGTCAGATGGATTGAAACTTAAAACTAATAGTTATTGTCATGAATGTCAACGCTACTATAAATATTAGTTGATTTCATGCGGAATACTTTGATAAATATGGTGAATTTTTTATTCATATACCACCTTTTTCTATAATTTTACTGGCACCATTTCCATGCGAAATTGCGAGAGTCTTTAATGTTATTATTTATTTTATAGCACTACTTTATTCAAGATTTTATTATAAGGAATTTTTGAGTTTAAGTGCCCGTGCTCTGTTTTGTTTGGAAATTCGTGAAGATCATTTGCGTAACCTGTATTTATCCTCATTTTATATATCATATGTTTGTACATTAGAGTGAGTAAAAAATGATTGTTTTTCCCTTGTTATTCTGAGAAATTGTTTTTATTCTTGTTATCAGATAGAGTTCATTCTAGGACAGACTTTCTTAGAGGTGTCTATCAACCAATTTTTGGGAGTACCAAGTGAAAAAAAAAACATTCGTGTTTTGACCCACCCTATGCATATACGATACATCCATTTGAACAACACTTTTTTGAAGAGCGATTATGTCTTTTATTAATTCTTTATTACCTCATTAATAATGCAAAATTTACAGTTAGTTTCAAGCACATTTGCACAATACAACTTGTTTCATCGCTTCAATATCCGGTTTGCCAACGCGCAAATCAAATCGAAATTATTTAAATTTGAACGAAATGTGAACTGTATAAGTTGCTCAAACATCTAAACAGTTCGCTTGAGATTTAAAATGTGTTGCAACAAATATATGAGAACAACAGCACGACACTCATACATGCCTACATTTACTGTTGCGTGATTTTTTGCTTGCGTTTACTGAAGTAAAGACGGGTTTGAGCACAAAAAACATTTATTGTTAATTATCGGTTAAAAATGCTCAAACAAGTAAAAAGAAGTGAGAAAATAATAAAAATTAAATGAGTCGTAATGTGATATTTATGAACTGCACAATCGAGCTTTGTTGCTTACATAAAATTTAAATCCCAAACTCTAGATAAATACCTATGCACACTCCAAATACATATGTCCACACATACATATGTTCATAAGCTATATATGTGCGTATATTAAACGCCCACCAGCCACTTGCAATTGTCTTTTTACCTGGGCACCTTTCCACAATCTGCTTACCTACTATACGCAGCTCTAAATTCAATTTATTGCCACTATCATTCAATATTTTTCCAAAGTACAACACTTAATGTCATTTCTATGCATCCTACATAAACCAAATTAATAAAGCAAAGCCGCAAGAATACAATGCAAAGTCACACATTCTACAATAATACGCGCATATCTAAATTCATATCTATGAAATTGTACATATATGTACAAGCGCCTTTGTGTTAATATGTATCAAAAATGTGGAAAATATTCGCAAAATTCCCAGTCCTAAAACCACACTGAGGCGGCTGTGCATACATACACATACATTTGTGTGTGTTAACCCATAGACTTTGTACAGCTCTTCGTCATCACATCCGCAAGCAACCGCTAACTGGAGCTCCAAAAGCAACAAACGTCCTTGTAGACGGTACGTCATTGCTAAAGAGTTCTGTATTCTGAATTATGTTGTGTGATTTGTTTACCATTTCTGCGATGCTTTAATTTTATTGCCATTCTCATTAGCTTTGTAGTCTTAAGTTGAGTTGTGTGATATTCACTTGTAACATCTTACTTAGTACCAAAAGAGTAATAAAATTTATGTTTATGACTCATCAATTTACACTTGTCTACATACATACGACGAATAGTTCAGAAGCGATGAGAAGCCGGACGGTGCAAATTGCTGCATTGTCAACTATGTTGTAAGAACATATTGAGTTTGGCTTGAGCGAGAGCAGGTGTCAAAGAGCAATAATAGCTGAGAATCCCCAGAGTCAATCAGAAGCGTTGACAATTAACGGTGATGTAGCGCTAGAGAGAGCCAGGTTTTTAGATAGCGATCTATGATTAAAACCAATTCGAACAAGTAAGGAAAAGCTAAGTTCGGGTATAACAGAACATTTCATACACTTGCAACTTGTCAGGACAAGTACCAGGGAAGTAACTTCAGGTACATAAGGCTTGTTAGGTATATGGAGTCTAGGTCGAGTTTTCACCCGATGTTATTCATTTTAAGTACAAATATGCACCGTTATAATAAAAACGCGCTCTTTCTATTTTATTAAGATAACTTACCGTGTGGTTCGAAAATCTTTATATTAGTTATATGGGTGCTAAGGAAAGTATAGACCCGATTCAACCCATTTTCAGCACGCAGGCATATTACTATCAGGAAAGAACTCTCTCTGAATTTCAATTATATATCTCTCATTGACCGATATTTTCGGTAAAATCTCAATTATAAGATGTGGGTCACCATATTCAGTACCTAGTGTCTTTAATAGTTTTGATTGCATTTACGCAATTTTTAATCATTAGGTGGTACACCTCTAATTCACTACTCGTGCGCAAAGTTTTCTCCTGATATATTAATTCGTTCTTGATTTGTAAACTGAAAAGTGAAAGTTTTAAACGGAATTTAAAATTGTGTTATATTGGAAGTAGACGTAGCTGTAGTCCGATTTCGCCCATTTTCACACTGTAACAAGAATATCCCGTACAAAATTTGGTTGAACTCGTACTGGCGGGTCTCGAGATATGTGATTTCCCCTAAAAGTATGCGGACTCGTACTTTTTTTGCCTTGCCAAGGAAGGTAGCGTGCACGAATGGACGGAAATACAGACAGTCTCCCGGATTTCAACTCGTCTCGCCATCTGATCACATATCTATCTCGATTAGTTTTAGGTGATACGCACAACAGTTAGGTGAACAAAACTATAATACTCTGTAGCAACTGGTTGTCAGAGTATAAAAATGTTACGAAAGAATTAATTAGTCATTATGAATGTATGACAATCATTATATCAAACTTAAGCTGTAGGCCAAATAATCATTTAACATTAGTATAGTTATATTAAAATCAACCTAACTCGCATAAATCTCTACATTTATCATACCTATTGGTACTTGGAGAAGGTAAATTCCGATATCCATAATGACATACAAGTATTAATAATTAGTTTATTCTCCCTTAATTTAGTTTAGTTGTCCTCTATTGAGTTACATACATGTATACTTAAGATATATGTAAACTTAACCAAAGGGACGAAATTTAAAACATTGAGTGTATAAGGGGAAGGAAGCTGGAAGCACGGGTAATAGGCGGGTATAAGCATATTATATTTCTAGTTACATAAAATAGAAGACATTGTCGCCAAGACATTATTTAAATTTAAATTTAAATTTTGGCTTAAAATGTTAAATATTTACAAATTTTATTAATGGAAGTTGTAAGATAATGGTCAAGAAAACAAAAAAGCTTCAAAATTAAATGCAAATAAAATTTACATGGTATGTCCTGAATTTATTGAATCAATTTGTTCAACTAATTTTGAATAGAATCTTTCAGCGCCAACAACAGTATACCAAAATTTATAATTTCTAATACATACTTTCCTTTTAGACCAAGTATCCTCTGGTAGCCTAAGAACATCCGTTCAATGATGAGCTAAAGTGAGAAGGCGAAATATATATTTGGGACTTGCGACGTAAAAACCGCCCCGAATGAAAAGAAAATAAGGATGTGACCAAAGATGATTTCTATGAGCGCTTGAAGCACACCTATGAGAGCTGCCCCCGCCAAGATGTCAAACTCGTGCTTGGCGACTTTAACGCAAAGAAGCTATCTTTGGCACTACGGTCGGTAAATTCAGCCCCCACGACGAAACATCCCCAAATGGATCGAGGTTGATCGACTTCGCCGGGCCCGAAATATGGTTATCTGTAGTACTAGATTCCAGCATAAGAAAATTCATCAAGCCACCTGGCTGTCTCCGGATCGAAAAACCACCAACCAGATCGATCATGTTGAAATAGACGGAAGACACGTCTCCAGAGTTTTAGATGTGCGTGCTCTCCGAGGTCCTAACATCGACTCGGACCACTACCATGTTGCAGCCAAGATTCGCACCCGCCACTGTGCAGCAAAAAACGCACATCAACAAACGCAAAGAAGGTTCGACGTCGAGAAGCTGCAATCACAACAGATAGCCGAACGATTTTTTACTCGTCTTGCACTCCTGCTCTCTAAGAACACTCCTCAACAACTCGATATAAGGGGGAACTGTGGTTCGGCATTTCAAACTCCTTACGTACAGCTGTAACCGGAACCATTGGTTTTCGGGAAAGAACAGTGAAGAGAAAGCAGACTGCCTATCTCGCAACGTTACGATCGACCACAACACGTGCGGGATGGGATAGATACCGAGAGTTGAGGACGGAAGCGAGACGCATTTGCAGACAGAAAAAGAAAGAGGCCGAAATGCGTGAGTACGAAGAGCTTGACAAGCTGAAATTACCCGCCTGAAGAACAACAAAGCGGCGGGGGCCGATGGATTACCGGCTGAGCTATTCAAACACGGCAGCGGAGGACTGATAAGGAGCATGCATCAGCTTCTTTGTAAAAGATAGTCGGACGAAAGCATGCCCAACGATTGGAATTTAAGTGTGTTCTGCCCAATCCACAAAAAGGGAGACCCCACAAGCAGCGGCAACTACCGTGGGATAAGTTTCCTCAACATCGCGTATAAGGTTCTATCAACCGTGTTGTGTGAAAGATTAAAGCCCACCGTCAACAAACTGATTGGACCTTATCAATGTGGCCTTAGACTTGCAAATTAACAACCGACAAGATATTCACCATGCACCAAATTTTGGAAAAGACCCGTTAAAGGAGAATCGACACACATCATCTCTTCGTCAATTTTACAGCTGTTTTTGACAACACAAAAAAGGAGTTGTCTGTATGTGGCGATGCCTGAATTTGGTATCCCCGCAAACCTAACACGGCTGTGTAAACTGACGTTAAGCAACACCAAAAGCTCCGTCAGGATCGGGAAGGACTCCTCCAAGCCGTTCGATGTCAAACGAGGTTTCAGACAAGGCGACTCCCTATCGTGCGACTTCTTCATTCTGCTGCTGGAGAAAATAATTCCGGTTGCAGAACTTAATTGAGCAGGTACAATCTTTTATAAGATATTGATATCATCGGCCTCAGCACCCGCGCCGTTAGTTCTGCTTTCTTCAGACTGGATAAGCAAATGGGTCTGGCAGTGAACGAGGGCAAGACGAAATATCTTCTGTCATCAAACAAACAGTCGTCACTGTTGACAGTCACAACTTAGTTTCGTATATTTAGGAACCAGCATAAACACTACCAACAACGTCAGCCTGGAAATCCAACGCAGGATAACTCTTGCCAACAGGTGCCACTTCGGACTGAGTAGGCAATTGAGAAGCAAAGTCCTCTCTTGACGAACAAAAACCAAACTCTATAAGTCACTCATAATTCCCGTCCTGCTTTATGGTGCAGAGGCTTGGACGATGACAACAACTGATGAGTCGACATTGCGAGTTTTTGAGAGAAAAGTTCTGCGGAAGATTTACGGTCCTTTGCGCGTTGGCCACGGCAAATATCGCATTCGATGGAACGATGAGCTGTACGAGATATACGACGACGACGACATCGACATAGTTCAGCAATTAAAAGACAGCGGCTATGCTGGCTAGGTCATGTTGTCCGGATGGACGAAAACACTCCAGCTCTGAAAGTATTTGACGCAGTCCCCTTCGGAGAAAGCAGAGGAAGAAGAAGACCTCCACTCCGTTGGAAAGTCCAAGTGGAGAAGGAAATGGCTTGGCTTGGAATATTCAAAGTGGCGCCACGTAGCGAAAAGAAGAAACGACTGACGCGCCTTTATCAACTCGGCTATAATCGCGTAAGCGATGTCTAAGCCAATAAAAAAAATGCATACTACTTTCCACAGTTAATTCAGTCGGCGGCCACCATTTTGTACAAGTATATTATCGATTACTATCAACATTGTTATAAAGATCTTCACAAAAATCATTGCTGCTTAAACACTTCATGTACAAGTCAACACACAGATATTTAGTAATTTCACTATGAACATATGTACAAGTTAGTTATCCCTCTGGCTGCCGATTTGGCAAGAATTTGTGTAGATGGCTTGATGCACGTTCTAGAAATAGACAATATCATGATCTTAAAAAAATTAAAATATTCGTACCAAACCAACTAGAAATACTGAAATGAATGGGAATAATGGTGATAATACACATTCACGTATTTTTTCAGATTCTGGGGAAGGATCCTGTTCTAGTTGATCAATATGGCTATTTTTAAATAAAATTCGGTTTATAACTACGCTTTCCTAAAAACTTTTTGTAAAACGTGTACCCATTTTCTGTATTTGAAAAACAAAGCAACTTATCAAGATGATCTTACTCAGCGGCGACATTTCTTTGAGCCTCATAACAACCTCTAAGACACGGTCGCTAACAACAACTATCCGAAAGTGAGATGGGATTTACTTAAAACCTACAAACATCCACACAAACGCCGATCCGAAAAGACAAAAAAATAGAGCAGACAATGCGGCAGTCACGTCACAACATTTTGATATGGCGCATAATGTAGCGTGGATAATACCAAAAGCACTGGCCACATGGTTGCTGATGTTGCACCATTACGAGCGCCATGTGGACAACAAGCTGCTACTGTTGGTGGTATGGACGACTGACTGACGGCCAGACCAGTTGGCTAGTTAACTAGCTACCACGACACTGTACCCACCCCACCCCCACTTGGCACTATGACTTCGAGGGTATTGCTCATCTTCTTTTGTTCACTTCTCATAGGTGAGTGATGCTGTTTGGCTATGGAGTGTTTGTTGTTTGTTGTTTCTTGCTGGTTGACTTCGTTTGCAACATGATTGTGCAATCACCCGAACATGTCAAATGAAATGGTGCCTTGAATTATGTTAATTGCATTTTTCTGCTCCATCGTAAAGGCCTCTCGTAAATAATTGATTTCCAGGGGCAACTGAATGTAACAGTAGAATTCAATAAGAATACTACCAAGAGACTATTGAAAGTTTGGTTCTTATGCAAAGAACTGATTAAAACATTTCCATTCGCTTTGAAATATTGATTTCTTTCATAGTGATTTTAAACTAGTTTTCTTCGCCTTTAGTTAAGTAACTAGGCTGCCAATGCCACTCGCGAACTACAAGTATGTACAAATACTTATAATACAGTGTGTTCAAAACAGTGTGTTCTAAAAAAGCGTTCTTGTTTTCCAAAGTGCAGGTAGGGGTTGACAGCTGCTTTTGATGCCAGATCTCTGAAGGTTGGCCGCTTTAGTATTTAGAAAAATCAGTTTTTAAACAAAAATTGTTAGCTTATCTTAGACGGAGCAGTAGTTTCTTCTCTAAAATTTCATTTTTCTTTTCGAGCATCTCCAAAATGGTCAAACCACCTCTTCATAAACGTACAACTCGTATTTAATAGCCCAATTTCGACCTTTAAAACTTTTCGCTAGAAAGGTAATATAAAGTTAAGTAAATGGTAAAAAGTTAGTTCATGAGAAATAAAACAGCTTTTCGCAAATTAAACGCGCAAAGCAAAACAGTTATCTTTTGAACGCACTGTAAGTACAAGTTGACTGGTATAAAAGCTTTAGGGGTTGTCTCAGTGTGAAATTTTCGAAAAAAATGTTGCATTATCGCATAGTATACATTGTAAAAATATTTTCTCAAATTTCGAAATCGGAATTCAAATAAGTACGTCTTGTAGAAAGGGAAAAGAGTGGCGAACCCTACAACTCCAATCTTTAAACCCGTTTTTCTCAGAATGGTGTTTTTCAAAACGGTTTCCACTCTCAAAGGAAGGTTTTTGAATATATCTAGTTCTAATTTGGAGAAAAAATTTTTAAGAATCAAATATAAATATATATTATATATGCCCGATTATATAGATTTGGTTAATCTATTTCAAAGTCTTTAAGACAATTTGCAAAAATAAGTCCTATATTTAGTTTTTTAAGAACTTCTTCTTCTTAACAGGCGTAGACACCGCTAACGCGATTATGGCCGAGTTAACAACAGGGCGCCAGTCGTTTCTTCTTTTCGCGAAGCGAAGGTCCTTCTCCACCTGCTCCTTCTAACGGAGTGGAGGTCTTCCTCTTCCGCTGCTTTCCCCGGCGGGTACTGCGACGAATACTTACAGAGCTGGAGTGTTTTCGTCCATTCGGACAACATGACCCTGCCAGCGTAGCCGCTGTCTTTTAATTCGCTGAACTATGACAATGTCGTCGTACTATATATCTCATAAGTATATATAAATCTTTCGCAGAACTTTTCTCTCTAAAACTCGCAATGTCGACGTCACATTGCGAAAAGAAGAAACGACTGGCGCGCTGTTGTCAACGTCGGTAAAGAAAAAGAATTACTAGTAAAAAAGTTCCCATTCTTTAATAATTGTTTTTATGTTCTTACTACTTGTTGCTATAGAGTTTTGTTCAACTAACTATCATCTATAACTAAGCGAGATAAATGAAAAGTTATACTATGTCTATAAAAGGTCAGGATGACGAGAGAAGTTGAAATCCAGCTGACTGTCCTTGAGTAAAAATTGAGATATCTTGATTAAACTTGGTAACCGAAAACCTTTAAAGAGCTATAACTAAGCACTAAATTAAGATATAAAACTCTCATTTGGTACCGGAGATCGCAGGAGCAAGTGGCACGCGTGGAAAATATTTTGAAAAAGCCCCGCCTTCTGAACCCGACGGACCGATTTCGACAAAATTTGGTACATAGCATTTTTTATATTGCTATATTACAGTACGAAAACGGACGAAATTGGACAACAACCACGCCTACTTCCCATATAGCACAATTTTAAATTTCTTTTAATTCTTTCACTTTTCAGTACACAAATCAAGAAGCAATTAGTATTACAGGATAAAACTTTGTATATGCCATCTTATGACCTAACATTCTTCAAATCCACCAAAAACTGTTCAAGTGCCCCTAAGTACCGAATATTTGGACCCCAATAGCTATAGTTGACTCTTGATCGAAAAAATCGGTCAATGTAAGAGATATATAATTGAAATTCAGAGAAAATTCTTGTCTGACAATGAAATATCAGTATGTCAAAATAGGTTGAATCGGACTAATACTTCACTTTGCCCCTACATACTTAATATAAAGATTTTCGAACTTCCGGATGACTTTGTACCGCATATATCGGCTAATATGTGAGTTATCTCAATGATAATGAGTTATACTCATAACACTTTACCTTCTTCTTCTTCTTAATTGGCGTAGACACCGCTTACGCGATTATAGCCGAGTTAACAACAGCGCGCCAGTCGTTTCTCCTTTTCGCTACGTGGCGCCAATTGGATATTCCAAGCGTAGCCAGATCCTTCTCCACTTGGTCCTTCCAACGGAGTGGAGATCTTCCTCTTCCTCTGCTTCCTCCGACGGGTACAGCGTCGAATACTTTCAGAGCTGGAGTGTTTTCGTCCATTCGGACAACATGACCTAGCCAGCGTAGCCGCTGTCTTTTAATTCGCTGAACTATGTCAATGTCGTCGTATATCTCGTACAGCTCATCGTTCCATCGAATGCGATATTCGCCGTGGCCAACGCGGAAAGGACCATAAATCTTTCGCAGAACTTTTCTCTCGAAAACTCGCAACGTCGACTCATCAGTTGTTGACATCCTCCAAGCCTCTGCAAAACTTTACCTAGCCCCTATATAACTAATATCGGGATTTTCGAACATCCTTTTGACTTTACTCTATCTGATTGGTGTTTTAATATGTGGCATGTAAATACTTGTAGCATATGGTATTGGACCTATGTAATTATCTCAGGATATTGGAAGGATTTCGATTTCTCTTATTCATATTCTGAAAGTGCAAATAGAGACCGAATTATTTACTTACTTCTACATTTATTCAATTCTTTATAGAGAGGATTGTTTTTTGCATTCGGAAACTTTCTGTGTCAGTACTCCCCAAATGTTTTTTTAACATTGACGTCGGAGGAGAAAAGCGGCTAATCATTTTAACAAATCGCTCCTACATATATCTATAACCTTGCTAAGTGTTATTCCAAATCTGCCCAGCATAGTCAACAGTTAAGTGCAGATTTACTGAATTTCTTCGTAGCTAGACACATGATGCACTCCAATAACCCTTTTCTCTTTCTTGAGACAAAAAGCAACTCACTGGAAAAAGATTCAACGCAAATGAAGAAAGGCCTATTCGAAGGCCTCGAAGCTAAGCTAGTGTTATTAACCGGTTTCGATATTTCTATGTCGAAGCCAAATTCATATTTTCTTACCAAAAAAAACTCTTTCTTTAGATAGTATATTTTGAATATCTTCAATTTCGTATGTACATATTTAGTATGCATCATATTCATACTTTTATTTAAATAACACGCTGCTAAAAAGTTATCAAAAAGGCAACTGATTAGTATTGGAAATACACTCAGTTACATGTTGAAATTTACAACAACCCTCTCCGAGACATTTGTTGGAGTTTTAATTTCTTCATCATTGGCAGGAGCGCAACAGAAATTCCCGGAATTCCATACGCCATTTCCCTTCCTACGTTCGCAATCTGACGATCGCATAAACAAATCGCTTCTAGTTGACATGACATGACCAGTTGTCCACTTAAAGGCAACAGTCTAGCTGGCAGTATCATTATCCCGTTCTTTCAAAAGTGTTTGCCATTTACTAATGTTGTTGTTGCTGTTGGTTACTTGGGTTGGCGCTTTGCAGTTGAAATGTCAAGTCAAAATAAATGCAGGTTTCGCATTCATCTGTGGATTTGCATTGAAATTGAAAGTGAACTGAATTTGAAAACGCAACAGGAACAAAAAACAAACAGCTACAGTTCTAGGTCTTGCGGCACTGACCCTGTCTACCAAACCTTAATCTGACTGTCAATACAAGAAGGAACAACCACCACTAACTGTGTGTATCCAAACGCTCTAGCAAGATGTTTATGTAGTCACACAAAGTCGAGTAGACCGATTGAGCTGACTTGTTGGCCATAAGCCACCAGCTTACTCACTCCCATGTGATTGTGTCCGCCTTGTAAGTCTTGTTAACAACAACAGCACGTAGCAAATGCCGGCTAATGACGACAATCAACAAATGGAGCGTAAAAAAATCGGCACCAGTAAAAGTTGTTAAGGCCTCAGCTGAATCGGACTGAAAATTGGACCGTCCAATTGCAATGCTATACAATATCCAAAACTGACGTGCTGATGTAGAATTTTCGATAAAGGCGAAATATACGAATTGTAAGTATTGGTGGCTGGCAGGGCAGTGGGAGCAAGAAATGTTGCTTGCGTAGTGGCAACGACCAACGAAAGTGAGCGTGACAAATTAGTTTAGGCGAATGACTTAGTGCGCTACAATTTACTGGTGCATATTAGTGCTCTCATAGGATTTAGCAAGATTTGTGGATGTTCGAGTCACAATCGCAGCGGCAGTATACAACATTTAAAGATATAGTACCAATATCTAAGTAAGGGTCTACTAGAGTTGAATTACATCTCTTCACACAAAAGATTTTATTTACCCTATATTCAATGAAATAAAAATTAAAACAAGAACCACGGTTAAACTTTAAGATTTGTCAAAAATGTCTGCCCTAATTCAAGTAAAACTTAATAAAAAATGGAATGATTCATAAATTGTTGCTTTAATTTATTTCAAAATTTAACAAAAAGCTTCAATCGATGACGATGGAGCAGACGTTCCATTGCCCGACCATGAAGAAGTTCGAATAGCAATTACACACCTGAAAAACAACAAAGCGGCGGCGCCGATGGATTGCCGGCCGAGCTTTTCGGAGATAAACACGGCGAAAGAACTGATAAGGCGCATGCATTAGCTTTTTTGTAGAATATGGTCGGACAATACCAAAAGCTCCGTCAGGATCGGGAAGGACGACTTCGAGCCGTTCGATACCGAACGAGGTTTCAGACAAGGTGACTCTCTTTCATGCACTTCTTCTATCTGCTCTTGGAGAAAAGAATTCGAGCTGCAGAACTTAATCGTGCAAGTACTATCTTCTATAAGAGTTTACAGCTGCTGGCGTACGCCGATGGCATTGATATCATACCTGCGCCGTTAGTGCTGCTTTCTCTAGACTGGACAAGGAAGCAAAGCATATGGGTCTGGCAGTGAACTAGGGCTAGACAAAATATGCCATCGAACAAACAGTCTTCGCACTCGCGACCAGGCACCCACATCACTATTGACAGTCATAACATCGAGGTCGTAGATAATTTCGTTTATTTTGGAAATAGTATCAATGCCAACAATAGTATCAGCCTCGAAATCCAACGCAAAACAAATCTTGCCAACAGGTGCTACTTCTTACTAAGTGGGCAATTGAGAAGTAAAGTCCTCTCTCGACGAACAAAAAACAAACTCTATAAGTCACTCATTATACCCGTCCTGCTATATGGTGCAGAAGCATGGACGATGACAACATCTGATGAGTCGACGTTGCGAGTTTTCGAGAGAAATTTTCTGCGAAAGATTTATTGTCCTTGCGCACTGGCCACGGCGGCTTCCGCATTCGATGGAACGATGAGTCATATGAGATATACGACATTGACACCGGGGGAAGCAGAGGTGGAGAAGGACCTGGTTTGGCTTGGAATCTCCACTTGGCGCCACATAGCAAAAAGGAGAAACGACTGGCGTACTGTTGTTAACTCGGCTATGACCGTGTAAGCGATGTCCAGTCTACGTTTAGCACAATTTGCGCACATTTTTCACCTAAGATATCTGTAATTAGAATGTACATATTGAAATACATCCAAAATACGGATTTATTGTGCGTTTAAAAAAAAAAAACAAAATACATATTTGAAAAATTACTTGAACACTCACGAGTTGAAGGGATTTGTGTGTTTACATTTATGACAAATACGAGTGTTGCCATGCTTTGTGTCGAGAAAAATCTAAAAATTCCTCTTTGTTATCTTCGAGATATTCGACAAATATATGTATTTTGTGCTTGTTATTTCATCAATTTAATAATAGTCTTGCAATATTTTTTATTGAAAATTCTTAAACGTTGCATTAATTTTAGCTGGTAACGCTTTTTTAGACTAATGGGACTTTTTCTAATTCTTAAAATCAAACCAAACAGGAAGGACAGTTTCTTGCGTAATTTTAAAACTAGAAAGGTAAATATATATATATACTACTTTTAATTATTTATAGCCCAAAAATATGCAATATTGCAGTTTAACAAATGTTTAGTTGCTTTAAGACAGGAAAATCTACTTTGAAGTAAAACCGTGCTGGAAGATATAAAAAATTATGTTTTTTTGCCAAGAAATCGCGAGAAAATATACCTTCTATCTTGGACTTGTCAATAAAATAAAAACCCAAAATGATTTAACAGTTAGCGGGATTCTGTAACCAGTCTCTAATCTCTGTTTGAGACATTTTGAGGTAAAATCTTAATTTATGACTAGTTACTATTCACTAAACAGTCTCTAGCGATAGTCTCAAAATATTGACTCAAACTTGAGACCTGGTAATTAGCAGGTCACAAAACCAAAAAGAACTCTTGTCTGCCATTTTGAATATACTGAATAGAGATCATCACAGATATTAATCGATTGAAGTTATTTTCTATTTTGTAAGCAACTCAAACACGAAAAGGTTAAAAATAAATCAATTTAACGTAAATTTCGTAAATATTATGAAACAAAGCCAACATATATTTTTACTTTTATTGATAATTATATTTTTTGACTATGTTATAGAAAATTTAATATTTGTTATCGACATATTTATTTTCATTCAAGTTTAAAAACATCTCTGAATAATGAAATGTAATACATTTTGTGACTGTCACTTACAGAATAGCAAAATCGTCTCAAGTCTCAAAAATTGTCTCTAACTCAAAATCTCAAATTTAGAGACTTGAGACAGTATCACAGTACAGAATCGCACGGAGTATCACAAAAGGGTAGAGCGCGTCCGCAGAAGTTGCCTCCAACTGTTGCATGAATTGCCTGGCGTTTAATTGTTGCGAGAGCAACAAATACCGCTGTAGACACTAATAAAGTCATTAGAAGGGTCAATGATAGTTCGAAGATGCGGCCAAAGGCTAAAGCGATGGTAAAACGGCGTTCTTAAGTAATAATCACGGTAAGGCTAGATTAGAGCTCGCCAGAAGATATGAAAATTTCACCATCGATGATTGAAAGGAAATTACTTGGTCCGATGAAGCCAAAATTAATGAATTAAGATCCGATAATGCACGCATGGACATTCATTGACAAACATTTTGGCGATCACTACATATGCCACGGAATGAAATTTGGAGGTGTACCACAGATAGCTTGGAAAAGTTTTCGCGAAATTGAGCTGGGTGTCAATGGTATAATGCATGACATACTAGCATATTATATTGATATTCTGGAGGACTTATATCTTCCAAGTCTTAGCATATTTGGACTCGAACGAATTTTTTCATGCAGTATAACAATCTGAACCATACGGCCAAAATTACCAGATCGTAGTTTGTTTATTGAAAGGGCAGTACCATTCACCATAATTTGAATAAAATTTTCTGCACCAGAACTCAGCCCTTTCTAACTTTTTTACTTAATTAGTTATTTCAATATATCGGGGTCAATACACCTTTGGATTATATTGTCTATTAGCTCAAAAATATAACTTCTTTTAATATTTAACACCAAATATCTTTTAATTTATTTTAAAATTGCAGCTCCACCCTAATATCTATGTACATATGTATGTTTATAAGGGTATCTAACGATCGGTTTTCCCGTTCTTTGCTCATCTACTCATCACTTTTTTTTCCTTTGGAAAGTTTGGTAAAGCCTACTACTCGAGTTGTTGTCAAAGCAGACCAAACCAGGTAAAGAGACAGAGCATTTCGGGCGCAGAATCGCAGGATTACTAATGTTTGAGGCATTAGCGGAAATATACGTAACAAACAATGTGTTGGTCGTTTACACTAGGATAATTGATCGGACAATGGAAATAATGATTATTTCTTTTCATATTATAAGATCGGCATTTGGCCAGACGGTCGGCGGCGAAAACAATAGCAAAGCGCTCACTGCACTGATTTTAAAGAATAATGGACAGCGCGCACGAGCGAAAACAAATTTAGCTACTGCTCACCGCAAGTGAGCGATCACTGTCGCGATTCGGTCACGAAAAAGCACAATAAAATACAATAACAATAAGTGCAGTACAAAAGGCAAAGCAATTCAGTAATTGCAGAAAAAGCTTCAACCACTCGAACATTAGCTTACTAACAGCTAACTGGTTGTCAATCGATAAATTTACAAGGTTGCAGTCGAGTTGAAGGTCGTAACCAATGGAGGCAACACTTGTTTATAGAGAAACACATTGTTAAAACCAAAAAGTTTGCATGCAACACACACAGGCGGATTCCGAACAAGCATTCGGTCCGTTGCCTTTGACTGACTAATATGGGGCACAGCTTCTTTTCGACATGCAAATTACGCCTGTTGTTGGCGGCCGCGTGCGAAATGATTGTAAATGTTGGAAAGTCGGGAGCTTCGCATTTGTCATTGGCTTCTATTCACTGCATTGCCTGATCTGTGTCGCTTTCGCTTTTATTTAACAAAGATTTTTCCTGCTTTTATTTCCTCGCCGAACGTATTTATTTCTTTTATGTATGTTTAAGTATATTCGTTAATTTTGCCAGCACGTCGCCTGTGGCATCCACACATATTCGCGTTGTAGGCTACATGCTCCGAGTAGAAGACTGACCAATGTCACGGTCTCTCCTTTGCCGCCATGTTCCGCTATCAATGTTAATTAATCATCTCTGATTAGAGTGTGAATTCGCATGTTCCGGAGATCGCGATGTAGTAGGTAGGATCCACCAGGAATGGTTGTCATTCGAGCTGGCAGCGTTGACAGTTCCACGGCTACCGCTAGACGAGTGCGTGAGAATCTGATTGCGTACTGTGCGCTCACGATGATGATATTTTGTATAAAAAAATCGAAAGCGATAATCCAAGAAGCACTCGTAAATATTATCTTTTTAGTATGGTCCACACAGTATTTGACATGCAGATACGTTTTTAACAACCAAAGTGGTTTCTTTGTCTAAATTTTTGTAGCAATGTCAAAATTAATTAATTATGTAAAATATCTTATAAATCCGCATTATCAATGCCTAAAGAAATAAATTACAAATATTACATTCAATTACAATGTCAGCTCAAGAAATCTATAATAATATTTAATAAGAGGTCTAGGCTCTCTTGAGGTTAGTAAATAAGGGTCAACTTTCAAATTAAATAATACTCAAACATACACACTCACATACATATATTACAAAATAGTCAAATGTAACAATGGTATTAGTTATTTAATATTTTGTTAGATTATTCCTCCATTTCTTGGTATTTGACATATAATATGTACACCATCAGTAAAATTGATATTATACGAGTATGTTCCCATTCTTTCGATTATCCGTCACAAGATTTGAAAATTATCGTCTTTGTGTTCATTTACATTGGCTGGAATCCGGATGTACCAAATAAACAAATAAGAACTTCTTTGTTACAATGTGACCGTTACTTATTAAGCCACATAAAACCAAACTTCAATGGATAGGCCATGGCCATGGCGGATTTTAGAAACCACACAATTACGTTTAAAATATAAGACAATAAAAGACCTATTTAGAATCCCTTAGGTTCTAGAAAGTCCGTACATTCGCTTGTCTTTAACCTAGATATTTAGCATATTGGGATTTAGAAGGGGATTTAGCTCGCCTTCAAACGGATGTTCTTACGCTACCCAGAGGATACTTGGTCAAAGACCGGAAGTCGTGAGCTGCTTGAGCCATATGTAAATGAATCGTTTCTGGCCACTCCCAAGTGGATGGCGATCAGAGAACTTTCCTCACTTGCGTGAACTTCTACACATGACTCCATCCTCAACCACGCCTACTTCTCATGTAATACAATTTTAAATTTCTTTTAATTCTTTCACCTTCCAATATACTTACAAACCAAGAAGAAACTAGTGTAACGGGATTTAACTTTGCACGTTTAATTCCTTTAGGGTATTTCACTTTATGACAAAAAATTGAATATTTGGACCCCAGTACCTATAGGTAACTTTGTGCCTCAAATTCCGGTCAATGTGTGAGATATATTATAATTGAAATTAACGGTCTGTGTGCCAAAAATGGATCCCATATAAATAACACAACGATTTTCGAACTTCCAGCTGACTTTATACCGTATATATCGGAGAACATGTGAGTTATCTCAGTGAGTGCCTTTGTGCCCCTATAATGATTGATAATGGTATGAGGTACCACACTGGATCTCAGCGATCATTTTATGAATATGCGACATGTTAATAGTATGTAGTATTGACAAAAATAGGTAAAATCGAGATAAGTTGATTATACCGAATGTATCGATCAATATGTACAAGTGTGTTTAGACATCTTAGAAAATTAACTTAGCGTATATTATTGGATATACGATGGTGTATTGCCGAAAATGAAAAAAATGGGTGCACAAATTACCTCATCTCCCATATACTACCTATAATGATTTTCGTTAGTCAAGCAAACTTTATGTTCAATACGTATATATCAGTTAGTGTGTGAATTATCTTCACAAAAAATCGTGAAAAAATGTTGTCGAGTATGCTTGGGGAATGTACACGTGATAGAGTGAATTTGAGCCCGGCAAGCCCTACACCTTCCTTTTCTTAAAAACATTGTGGTTCAGAGCTGAATATGAATGGAATTAGTTTAGATCTTAATTCAAACCACATATTCTTAATATAATAATTTCCAATCCTATAGAAAAGCATCAAATCTCATATACGATCATTCAAAATCATAGTATATCACAACTTTGCAAAAGAGTGAGGATGAGTTCGTATATAGGAGTGATCAGATCACTGCCTCGCCCATAAAACGCCATTAAACGAAAACCTACAAAGTGTCATAACTACCATAAGTATTAAATTAAGATATAGAACTGTAATTTGGTAATTTCTAGTTTACATGTCAACAAGTAATTATTATAACGAGTTAAAACTTTGGACTAATAGTGTCTGAATATTACGCATTATTATCCCCTATGAGCCACTAGGTACTGAATATGTAGATGATGTATAAGATGCATAGTTGAAATTCAGTGAGAATTCTTTCTGAATAGTAGTATGTATGCGTGTTACAAATGGGCTAAGTCGGGTCAATACTTCCCTTAGCCCCCATATACATACTATACAATTTTTTAAACTTCCGTGTGACTTTATACCGCATTTATCGGCCAATATGTGTGTTATCTTAATGCGTGTTTTTCTAATAACAATGAATATTTCTGCTTAGAATGATTAAAGTGATTATGAAACTTGCCCTAGAGCCCATATAACTAACAAGCCTTTTTTACCTGAAGGTACTCGTATTAAAGCAATATTTGCTAGTTGCAAGAGTATGAAATGTTACACCCGAATTTAGCCCTTCCTTTTTTAATTTTATTTATTTTAATTTAATTCCTATATAATAGTTTGTTTTAAAAATGTTATAACATATTTTAAAGTAATTTTCTTTTACTTAGTTTTATTTTAAATCGAACATGCAGAACTGGTAATAGTATACGCAATGAACTAGGAAAGAGTCTGTGCCGTTTGAGTGTTTTACATTTACTTTTAATTTTCTCTGACCATCTACCGAATTATAATTTTTACAGAAGCCTTCTTTTATCTGCTTAAGTAAACTAGTTATCCAACCATTGTGTTGCTAATAAATTCTAGTGATAAACTCAGTCTTCCGCATTTAGTGAGGAAACGGTGCCATGCCTCTTTAGAATCAGAGCACAGCTGAAGTGCCTTTGCAGAGACAATGTAATGTCAATGTCAACACATCAATTAGTTTACCGTCAATTCGCTTTCTAATGTCAATCTAGCTAACTTCCTCATTCCATAGCAGAAGCTTTTTTATATTATATGTACATCTTGGCACTTTACATACAGCAGTACACCTACATATACATAAGTACTACATATGTAGTTACTCAATCACATTTGTTTTGTGTATACTTATGTAAGTTTATCCTCGTTGCAGATGTCCCTAGAAAATTGTACTGGAAGCCTCCAACTAATTAGCAATGCTGGTAGAGCAAAAAGTTAGAGGCTTGTGGACAGTTAGGAAGTCAGTTTCACTCAGCGCTTGATGGGTAGGTGGTGGGATGAAACTCTTAACTGTGTGGCTGGGAAATATTATTCTAAGCATAAGGGGCATGACGATTTGCATATTAAGAATGTATTTTTCTTCATCGTTCCTGTTCTAAATACTATAAAAAGACAATAATAATCAAGATTTGTTCAAATCTATTTTCATAAATATTTCACGATACTGTTGAATGAAATTTTGCGCTATTCTTGAATACAAGCGCCAGTACGGTTCGAAAAGGTTATAGCAAATGATAACTTTCATCTTTAAAATTGGTCAAACCCCATAACATATGAAGGGGAATTGTCAAGGCATCAATACTAAAATGAACTCGAATGTAAGCCTGCAGCAGCCTTTGACGATTTGTGTCTGGCTATCAATACAACGAGTTCACTTTTCACATTTTTCGCTCACTCTTAGAGATCTGTGCCCGTTTGTATGTGGTGCGTAGGTATTATCAATATATGCCTGCCTGTATGCACTTTTATATTGAAAGTAATGTAGTGCCACGTAGCATGCAAATTGTGTTGCTACTTCGCCACCATTTCTTCCCTGCTGCAGTGTCGTTTATTGTGCCACATTATCGGTTTGCAAGCATCTTAATTTATTTCTCAATGGTCGCAATGAATGAGCTGGTGATGTTCATAAAGTTGTAACTGACAGGTAGGCAACAAGAAGCGATGGATAACAGACAATTTCAAGTACACAGCATCCGCCACGCAGCACACGCCACAAAACGCTGAAGGAAGGCCCGAATAGTTGTTACTTGCACTAAAACAATTCCTTTTCATTTCAGACGAATGAATTTGCACTAAATTTTTCCGTCAATTCAATCTGAATGCTTGGCATAAGATCGCACACCACAACGGCGGATCCGCGTCTGCTGAGCAGCAACTCTTTCTTAAGTGATTTGATATAAATTTGATTATGCGTTTTTTCTTCAACGCCACCTGGAAGCGTGTCCGCCCTTGCGGCTATTCGCCTGCAGACCTTTAGGCGGGCCATGTAAAGTTACTCAAACTTATCGGTTTCGGCTGCAACCTAGAATGTATGGTACATTCTCCCCATCTGCATGTCGCAAGAGCTTTGCATTGCCCTTCGCGTTCATTGTTTATGCTCTACAAGAAGTTCTAACATTTTTACTATTATTGCCAAGCGTGTTGTTGCACATAGTTATACTACTTGCTGTTGTAGCAGAAGTGAAAAGTGCGTTCATATTTGTTGTTGGCGCGTGGCACTTCTTTCATCGGGAAGTTCATATAGGAACCTTGTCCCTCAAGTGTGTCTATTAATTTTCAGAATAACACAATTGAATTTATTTCATTGACGTTTATTCTCAAAACCATGTTGTAGAATGGCATAACAGGCCTGCGACTCTCGGTGGATGGCCAAACCTTTGCAGCCAGCCAATAGCTGAGGGCGCAAGCGCGTGGGCTGCGTGTCAGCAGCCACAAAGGGCCGATATGAATGTGATGTGCGCTGTGGACAACTTGTGTTCATACTAATGTACAAAAATTGCAATAACAACAATAATAATTTACGCACACATGCACATGTGTGTATATTGTTTACACAGTTCCTGATTGGGGCAAGGTTTTAGTTCCCCATTCTCTTCTGTTTGATGTTATGCTAATGTTCGTCACTATCCACTATCTAACAGTTGTTGTTGTAATTTAAAACTTCGAAGTATACCGTAATTTCAAAGATAAGGAAAGTAAGGGGACCAACCAACTCAATATTTGTACGCGGTGAGCGCAGCAAATAAAGGCGTATCCCACCTTTGAAGTTACCAATATGGTTTTTACCTTATCACCTATGAAATGAATGTGCGCCAATGCGAGTGAATAAATAGATAGCGCCATATATAATACTTCTGGGCGAAATAATTTCAATGAAACCACGGAATTTTATTGGTTTCGAAACAAAAAATATCGTATGATTTCTATGAGATGGCGTCACTGTAATTGAGTCTCTGTGATATGAAATTGTCACAGCTATCGAACGGTTGGGGAAATATCATGCTTTTGGTGACACATGTGTCAGTATTTTGACGTCCGAAAAATTTATTACGGACGAAATATCCAAATAACTAAGAAACTTTAGAAAACCGACCTCTAACTTCATCCCCCTAATCCCAAAATGATAGCGCCCAATAGCACTGAGTATAACGAAGTAATTTGCCGAATTTCCCCATTACATACTAAAGGATGATCCATTTCTAGGTTTCCAAATACACAGAAACTTCAAATTTAATGCGGAATGTTTATTATCATTCGAAACAACATTCTACTGTGTTTTTGCAACCAAATATGGCTGAGATTACGAGCTTCAACTCAGGTATGAAATTGTGGGTTATCATGGCGCCATAACAGTCACCATTGACGGTTACGTTCTCACCGGCATCATTTTTGAAGAAATATGGATCGATGATTACACCGGCCCAAAAACCACACCAAACCGTTGTTTTTCTGGATAAAATGGCAGATCTTTGAGCCAGAAATGGGCCTCATTGCTTAACAAAGTTTGACTCGAAAACGTCGGATTTTACAAGAGCCTACAGAGCGAAACGATGTCGCTTGGGTAGGTCGAGCGACTTCAATTCTTTCTATTTAAGATCTCGACGTGAAATGCGCCAGGTCGTTCCGTACGTCAGTGCGAGTTGCTGCGAACGGTGCCAAATCGACTCGACTTCACTTCATGCTGAACGCGGTCTATTCGATCGAATATTATTCAATAATGAATGCTTGGTCTCAAGATAGATGATTGTGTACGCTCAGTAGGCCGATTATGTTGACCATAAGTTAAGCGAATCGCACGAAATACTTTATAGAACGAGAATTTTTCGTTGCACGATTTGTAAACGTTGTTCAGACGTAAGTCTTCCCATGACGAAATGCTAAACAATACTGAACAAAAATAATATGACAGCCTGACTCAAAAAAAAGCTATTGGAAGAAGTACCTCACTTGGATCACCTATCACCTAGTCTATAAAGTTGACAAATTATTTTTACAGACTAATTAATTAAGAACAGAGAGTATATAAAATTAATAAATAATTTCAATAACTTAGTGAAACGTCCGGAGCCTAAGCAATCATTCTAAAAATTTTGTCAATATTATTTAAGGTTCTTTTATATTTATTGAATGAATTTTGAGTTATGGATTTAATATACTTGTAGTATGTAAATGGTTTCATTTCATTTTCGTTTAGTACTAACCGCAACTAAAGATACTTTAAACACAAATGGAGCTTTATGAAACAACACAACATTTCTTTGTGTTGAAAAATATACAAAGTAATTTACTTATTTTTGTGGTGCAATTTTAAAAGCGAATAGATAAAATAAAATTGAATTCCCTACATCCCGGTGGCAAAAGAAGAAAAAAGCCCTTTATACGTCATGTTGAAATTATTGGTTTCTTTCCGTGACTTGACTGTTCTCGCTTTTGAGAGTACAGGAGAACACGAAATTCTGGTGAAATTATAGACAAACAAAAATGCTGTAATCATTTTTAATTTTGAACGTCAATAAAGGAACGAACAAACGGTTTAACAAACTTCATAAATAGTTATATTTTACTCAGCTTTGAATGTGCTCAAGAGTAAATACTTAAAACTATCAATTAATTATATTTTAACTTGTTAAGCAAAAGTTTGGAAAGCAAAAATTTCTTTCAATTCTTTAGAACGGTTATCCAATTATTTGATAATTGTTTATCTCATTTTCAGAAATGTTTTCATCCATGATGAGTTCATAATGTGGGCGCGATTATTCTCATGTCACGTTGCTGTGACGTAAATATTTTGATATCAAAGCATAAACAAACAGTAGCGTTATAAGGACGTGACATGCTTTAATAGCATTTACTGTAAACTTATACTGCCAGGTTCCTGGTAGCACTCTACGTATTTAACAGACATTACGAGGCCGAATCACTTTGCAGAGTTCAAGCATATCAGATTAATTAATGCAGCAGTGCGAACGTGAAAAGCGGAGCGCAAGACAAACGTCAGGCGCATTTTGTAAATTTCCGTGATCTGCATAATGCTTGATAAGTTAATATGTACATATGTACATAACGTGCAACAGCGAGACAAAAAAACAAAAACAAGTCGCATCTTTTTAAACACGAATGCATAACTCACTGTGAAGTCTTGTTTCAATATGGCGCTTCCGAGCTGACAGATATTTGCTAAGCTTCCCGTCGCACTAGCACCTCTGTTGTATAGTGGCCCTTGAGTTGTTAATATAGGATCAAAAATCGGTCTAGATTCATTAGGTTCTACCATCCGAATATGAATTTATATCGGTACTTTACAGCCGTATTTATCAGTCACACTGTGAAATGTGTCTATTTATAAAATTAGGAAAATATGTTTACAATTATAATTGAATATGGTACGTAGGTTGCTATATATATTTCTGGCCTGATAATGTAAATAGGCATATTTATCAACGAAAATGTTTTTTTTTTATTTTTACTTTTTTTTTTTTTTTTTTTTGTCGATTGCTGTTTTGTTTCGTGCTCGTACGCATAGATCCATGATTCGTCACCTGTGACGATCTTATAAACGTCTTTTGAGGCACCGCGATCGTATTTTTTCAGCATTTCTTTACACCAATCCACACGAGCCTATTTTTGAGCGATTGTCAAATTGTGCGGGATCCAACGAGAACAAACCTTTTTTACGGCCAGGTGTTCATGCAATACCTATCGAATGTACTTACATAAGTATGCTGGTGGGAGAAATGCATAGGCATGCCTCTATCTGAAGGTATGTTACATGACGGTCTTGCATTATCAGTTCACGTACGGCATCGATGTTTTCTGGCACAACGGCTGTTTTTGGACGACCTTCACGGAATTCGTCATTGAGCGAGCGTCGGCCACGATTGAATTCGTTGTACCAGTTTTTCACAGTGCTATAGGATGGTGCTTCATAGCCATACAAAGACTTTAGTTCATCGATGCACTTTTGTCGTGATAATCCACGTCGAAAGTTGTGAAAAATGATCGCACGAAAATGTTCACGAGTTAATTCCATTTTTTGGCCGAGATGAATTTTTTAATTCCCTGTAAATAAAACAATTCACGATTAAATGACAAAACGTTCTGAGTGATGTTATGCTAAAAAATGTCAAACTTTTCAATGGAAATGTCAGATTGCACCTGGCAACACTTAGTGTTGCCCGAGGCCAGAATATATATAGCAGCCCTCGTACTATAAATATATAAAATCAGTCCACAAGTGTCGCTGAACTCCGATTATACAGATCTCTGATTATGTATATAGATTCCCGGTATTACTATGATCGATTTTATATGTATGAATATATCAGTTCTTATACGAGATAGTATATTAATTAAACTGGGTATACATTATAGATTAATTTGCGCAATCGGTTCACAATTTACTAATCATGAATTTAAAACTTATTTGTTCTATTATTTGTTATTTTGTCGATTTCACACCACATTATTTGTTGCATGTCCTCAGAGTATTCAACAATAGACTGATGTTTACGTTCATATCAAAGAAATGCGGAAGGATTTACAATAAATCAACCAGCTTTTGACAAAGTTAATATAATTTTTTAATACATATGTAGTTACTTAGAATAAATTGAACGTGTTTCCCATAAATTGTTAAGTTCGGCTAGGACATGGTCACAAAGGATATCTAATGGACAATACCCTCATTTATCGAGGAAGCCCTTTTAGCATGTCACAGATTTTTTGAGGCGGCTAATATCAATTCCAGACAATTGCCAGCTTCGCCAATTGTGTAACTTCCGATCAATTACAGAATTCTTGACTAACGGTTGTAATATTGGCGAATCCTTTCACTTCAATCTTAATACCACAGGATATACTAAGTTTTCCACGAAGTAACACCCAGAGGAAAACAACGGAGAGCTTAGAGAAATACCTAATATATATATTAGAGTGATTCAAAAAAAAAATTATTTTTTTTTTCGTTTGGTACTCGGAAAAATAGGTTCCTAAACACCTCTAAGAAAGCCTCTCCACACATGAGTTTTTAATTGTAACGGGAAGGTCCTCCTACATACAGTTTTCTATTTTTTCTTATTATCAGATAGAAAAATTTATATCTCGCTTCCAACTACTTAAAAAAATATCTTGTTCCTTAGATTTTGTAGGAAATTGAATGCTCTACAAAAAAGGTCTACAATGATTTTTTCGTAAACCCAAACGTTTAAAAGATATTAACAGTTAAAGTTTGATTATTTTTGGGAAATTTTTTTATTTCTTATGTTTATCTAAAGTTTGATTATTTTTGGGAAATTTTTTTATTTCTTATGAATTTTATAACTCAATGAAAACAAATTATTAAGTTCATTACGAAACATTCGCCACAAATTGAAGTGATGAAGTAATTTGAATAATAATTTTTATACTCTGTTACGACGTTTATATTTGTTTTCTGTTAAACGTTAAATAACTCGAATATTTTTCAATGGCAGATACTCCTCATGATCCAAGAGGAATCACAATTATTGCAGGCTCGCTGTGTCTATACGAGTATAAACAATATCAAAGATGTTGATGTCTCATAAGTCACGCCAGTTAAAAGAACAACTTTGGAACTGCTTTTCTACAAATTGATAAAAGGGGTACAACATCAGCAACATGTTTCATAATCGTGCTCCCTCCCTGCAGAATAAAAAAATTAATAATAAGAAAAAAACGGCTTACTGTCTGTCTATTCATTTATTTGCGTAATTTATGAAGTATCTGCTTGCTAAGTTACTTTAGACCCAACAGGTGCCTTTGTTGTTGATTTACAACCAGCGATTACGCCGCCCATATTGTTAGCAATTGAAATATAGCCAAATACAAATTTTGTTCCTTGTAAAGCCGTCCACTCTATGGTAATTGATCTATCGCTGTCCAGCGCAACAAATGTACTGTTTACAAAAATAAATTTCTTGTAAGGAAGCTTGTGACTATAGTTCTTTGTTTGAACTTTGGCTAGAAGAATAAAAACAAATCATCCGTGTTGGTTGCCATCATGCGGGTGTGCCGCATTCCAGAGACATTGAGACGTTGTAAAGAATATACAGACGAGACTTATGAACTTTGCTTACACATTTCAACACATATTTAGATCAGAAGCAAACACATATTGCAAACACCTATCAATGGATTGACAGTTGAAATCTGGAACAAGTATTGATAGAGCAAAAGCTGATTGCGGCTAACTGTTTTACATACATATGTTTGTTTATATTTCGAAATTACAAAGTCATTGCCACAGCGCAAAACTACAAAAGACTTGCGCATTCCTAAGGAATATATTTTTATATTTTCTCATACTTCCCACTCCACCAATCGGAATATACGGCAAAATATCTACGCTAAAAATAGAGAACCAAAACAAGGGTATTTCAAATTATGCTTTCTCGTTTTACACACATTTATATGTACATACACTTGCGGTCAATAAAAACGCACCACCAAATATAATTAAAAATCACATGGGAAATTTGTTTATAAAGATACATATATCGAATATTTTTAGTTAAATAAATTTACAATAATCTATGTACATTCCATGATATTCTTGATTAATTAATAGAAAACAATATGAAGTTAATTTAAAGCCACTAAATCATTTTAACCACAATCGTTAGAAAAATAGGCTTCACGATAGGCTCTTCTAATAACGAGTCATTCATACTTCAGCCTCACTAACTACCTTAATACTTGAAGGCTTGGAATTCACTAGGACCTCAATTGATTTCTTTATAACCGGACCATATCAATTTACAACAATTAACTTTTATTTGCTGACTTCGTCTCTGCAACTTCATATTTCATTATATGCCATAAGTGTTCAGTAAGGTTTAAATCGAGTGAGTTTCCAAGCTTTGAATTCTTAGATCGTCAAATGTGTTGGCCAACTAAAAATAAAGATTAATTCTGTATAGGAGCATATACACAACAATATTGTATTGTACTAGTATTTGTTGTATACAAGATTCGTTTCCAATTAAAACTGAGCCATTCTGCACGATGACATTATGCTCAGTCACCCTGGAAGATTAGGCGATACGTAAACATATATGGGTTTATGGATAATGCCCTGCAATTGCAGATACTAAAAATTTGTTAACGGCTTTCGCAGTTGTCTCTTCTCACGGTTGCCTTTCCAGGACGACCTGATTCCTTTTTATGCTCCAAAACATCATTGTTCTCTTTTTCTTTTGCAAAAGATGAACAATAACTGAATGGTGTTCAACCCAGTTTCATAACAAGTAAGAACCTTTTATACTCTTGCAACTTGCAAGAACTGACGTCAGGGAAATAACTTAAGATATAAAACGTCAACCAGAGGATCGGAATCTATGCAATTTTATATACTTGTATATATACATACATATACTCTATATAACTCATAAACTGAAAAACGGAAATCATTATACGGAGTATATGAGAGTTGGAGTAGTATCGACCCGATTTTATCTATAAACTATTATAAAATGTTCCCTGGGTTTCATTAAGGTACCTCACATACAATCACCAATCCTATGAAGCAAAGTCAGCCGGATGATCAAAACTCCTGGTAATAGTTATATGGGGGCTAGGCCAAGTTTTCACCCAATTGTATCTATTTTAGGCACAAAGATATAAAGTATGTATGAGTTGAACATTTCCTGTAATTTTCATTGAGATAACTTAAATATTGGTCGATATATCAAGCTTAAAGTCACCTGGAAGTTCGAAAATCTTTGTATAAGGTATATGGGGGCTCAGAAGTATTGACTCGATTCAATCCATTCTTTGATACACAGAAATAATATTGTGAGGAAAGGTTTCCGTCGGAATTTGAATTGCATATCTCACACATTGACCGACATTTTCGGTTAAAAGTCAACTATAGATACTAGGGTCCACATATTCGGTACCTGTTTGGATTTGGACAATTCTTTGTCATAACGTGGCACACTTTAAAGGAATTATTATTGCAAAGTTTAGCTCGTTCTATCAAGTGCTTCCTGATTTCTACACTGTAAGTGGTAGGCGTGGTTGTAGTTCGATTTCGCCCATTTTCACATTGTAACTTAGGGATATGAAAAGAACCAAATTAAATTGAAATATGAGATATATGATACCACCAAAAAGTGTGCGGTGCCACCCCCATCATACAATTTTTACACTGGCTTCAATAAAACCCTCTCAAACCATCTCGGAGATAAAATTAAATCTCTCTCGCGTAATTAGATTACTAGATCTAGTTATTTTTTCTTCGAATTTATAATTATGGATATAGTCGAAGATAGTTTACAAAAGTGGTGGTGCGTTTTTATTGATCGCAAGTGTATGTATAGGAATACATGCGAAATTTAACAAATGGCGCCCCCTTCCACCCTTTATATGAGTTCACTTGTCCTTTGCGCTCCGCCTCATTATGATGGACGACGCCGTCGGCGGCTGCTGGCAATGTCAGAATTCTGCCCTAACAGCTGCCAACAGTCGCCAAATACAGATAATCATCCGACATACGCTCGTGGAGGACCGTCCAAAGTTGGCTTTTCAGCCAAGTCGAATCATGCTCAGCAGTCGCGGTGTGCAGCCAACGCAGTCATAGCAGAGTAGTGGGTTGGAGTTGGGCTATGAGAGAATTTTCTCAAGTGTTTTTCTATTGCTGCTAGGCGGCGGCATTTTGGGAATTTGTCACGTACGCCCATTTTAGAGAAAACGGACATGATTATGCATTGTTAATAACTTCATTGGGCAAGTGGACTCATCAGCGGTGGACGCGGTCTTCCATCCTCTAGTGCAGTACATGCGATTAACTTACGTATGTAAGTACTTGCATAAGCCCATGTGTACTTAGATACAAGTATATGTATATGTATGTATTTGTCGTTTGCGCTGGTGATGCTTTGAGTATGTTTGCCGTTGTATTTTGGCTCGTTTGTTTGTTGTAAAAATTCTAATGTGTCGCCAAGTTGGTGGCTTGCCAACAACGACAACGCCAGTGACCGTTATTTACGAGCAGCGGCTTAGAATGATTAAAGGTATAGTATAATTGCATTATGGACCCTCTTCCGTGGAAAATCACACCGAATTACAATTGTACACGGGACACTCACGTAAAATTGTATCATTGCAAAGTATTCCAATGCGTGCAATGGCACAAGAGCAAACAAACAGTTTAAAACCAATTAACATGGGCTGTTAACAGTTTAAACTGGATAGAACAAATAATTATTGGAGTTTCCAAATATGATTAATGCATTATTGATCTTGTAATTTTAACTGTTCCTCGAACTAATGGTCGTGATTCGATGCTTTGTGAAACCTGTTTAAAGAAGTTTGTGCTTTGTGTAGTTGAAGAAATTTTTGAAGATATGTTCATTAGGGTGGGTCAAAAAATAGCAATTTTTTTCTTTGGCTTGTTCACTTATAATTAAAATACTTATTCAAAAATATATACGGACAATTTTTGTAAAGCAGAAAATTGCTTACAACACTATTTGGAGACTCACAACTTGTCATAACGCATCGTAAAATCATAAAGTGATAAATTTATACACTTCTTAAACAATGAGTTTACTCAATTACAATACTACACGCTAGGGCAATTCAGAATCTTGTGCATCTGAGTTTCTAAAAGTTGTCTATCAAACACTTATTCATAATACCATTAAAAAAAATCGATTTTTACCCATCCTAATGTACACACCATACATGAGAGTGACCCATAAAAGTTATATTATGATATTTATGATTTAAAATTAACCTAAGTATATACAGAAATTTTTTCTTACATGACAGGATGTTCAGCTGAATTTGCTATATATCAGAATTGAAATTTTTTCCGCTTTGATTTGAAAGCATTAAAATAATTCTAAGATATGAACAAATTTGGGACGAAAATTTGACTGAAACCATTCAACAAAGGCTCTTAACATACCTATTTTATGAACCCTTACAAACGTTTTTAGCCTTTTATATAATGGGTTGTCAAAAAAGTCTTGCGGTATTTTTATTGATTTTTTTATTGAAATTGAAATGAATTTTGATGACTCATGCCCAGCTCTTGAGCGATGCTACGGCTGCTACTATGCCGGTCTCTTTCGACCAATTAAGCGATTTTATCGCAATTTTCGATGACAGGCCTTCCGGAGCGTGGCGCATCTTCGACCACCTCTACACCAGAACGAAAACATTGAAACCATCGTTGTGCGGTGGAAATGGAAACTGTATCGGGTCCATAAACTGCACAAATTTTATTGGCGGCTTGAGATGCATTTTTGCCTTTATCGTAGTAGTACTGCAAAATATGCCGTATTTTCTCCTTATTTTGCTCCATGTTTGCGACGCTGTAACTCACGAACGGCTTAAAAGAAACGACAATCAATCAAACACGTGTTAGCGCGTGAAATGGGCTTTCCAAAAAGGTATAGCATGACCCGATGCAACGAATAAAACTAGAATTACGCGCTTTCAGCGCCAACTAGCGAAAATACCGCAAGACTTTTTTGGCAGCCTATTAGTTCAGTCAGATATTTCTTAAAGAAATATAATTCGCCCATTGGTGTTATTAGATTAAACTCGGCTTTTTATTATGAATTTACTTTTGAAAAAGTAAGAAAGGGCTAAGTTCGTGGGCATCCGAACATTTTATACGTTTGTAACTTGCTGGAATCAAAGCCAGAGAAATACCTCACGATGTAAAACGTCAACGAAAGGATCGGAATGTAAGCAATACACCACATATTACTTATACACTGACCTTCGTATATATTCGGTATAAGATTTGTTAGAAATTCACCACCAAAAAGTGGGCGGTGCCCCGCCCATAGTACAATTTTTATAGGGACCGTACTAACCGAATTTAGTCTTTTTGGAAATAGAGATTTCTCACGTCTATTTCACCAAATTCCAGGAAAGTAAGTAGGAAAACATCATATAACTTATTATAACACTCGTTATTGATTCATAAGCAGCCCAAAATGGTCCGTAGTCCAATGATGTAGAACTCGGATGGCTATCCTCCCGTTGAGTCAATAAATTAGCATAGAGGAACCAACGGAGCACGCCCAGTAAAAAATAACAACAAACTACCGAAAACCGTGCTGAAAGCGTGCCGCTGCAAAGTTGAATATCACAATCCTATGTTATTTAGTATACATAGGCACACACATATTTGAGTATTTATGTGCATACCGCAGCATGTCATAACTGATCTCAACAAGCATTTGCAACAACAACCATTTCTCACTCATCGTCAATTAAAGCAACAATAGACTAAACGGTTAAACAGATAAGCATAACATTTATACTTCAGGAGCCTTGAACGACTTGAACGCCAGCCCCTCAACGCGTGCTCCTCTACTTCATGCCTCATCTAACCCACGCCGACATTGCCCAACGCCGCTTTTGGTCATGGTTGTATTTTGCAAATTCGGCTTTTTTCGTTGTATCTAACATCCCTGACAATTAAGCCACGAGTCCCGTTACACACGTACCCAGGCGCTTGGGTGTCCGTTGAGCTATCATTTATTTTTTATACATATATAGGTACAAACTAATGTGTGTTTGTGCGGCCGTGTACGTCCGCGTTTCCTCTATGTCGCCAAGCTGCAGCACGTTTCTGAGCAAAACATTGTTGGCATTGTACGGTGGGTGCCACAAACGCAAGGTCAATAAGCGCCTTTGCTGTGTACTATCGAAGCTGTTGTACCCATTGGTGTGTGTATATTTGCTTCCTTTTTCATTTGCATTTCTGCATTTGTTTGCGGCAGGCTCCACGTTCAACAGCATTTTGTCATGTCATCGACGGAATTATGAAACGTTGATTTTCTGCAATTTTTCTACAAAAACGTATGCAAACAATTGATTTGTGGCAACTACAAAGCGAAATTAGGTTGCAAGTTGTTGAATGTACGCGAGTTTTCGAGGCATGAAATTGGAGCAAATTGATCATGACAACTATGTTCGGCTTGCGCGTAAGCAAATAAACGCAAATAAACGCCAACAACCGCTAACTTGTGATGGCGGTTTTGAATTGGAATTCGAGTGAATAGTATGTTGGTGTAATGGCATTTATTTTGGTTATGGCAGTTCAATTGATTTGCAAGCTTGTGGAGTGAGTTGCAGATTTAGCTTTGGTTATTTTCTAAATGATACTTGTTTGTTTAATGTTTACAGATGCAAAGAGTTGTATGCAGTTATTACCGTTTAATTGCAGAACGAATTACTTTACACTAAAAAGAAACGAACAAAATAAAATATTTGCATATTTATGACTTTGAATATGTAAGTTGACCTACTCTTGTCTCGAAGTGGAATCTGTTAAACCAATATAAAAAGTAGAGTTGTTTGTAATATTGTTAAGCTGTGTGGCCTAATATATCTTATCCATTTTTGGCACAAGGACACATTATTATTAGAAAGAGACAAACTATAAATTAATTTAGATATTTCAAACATTGGCCGATATGGGATAAAGTCAACTGGAAGTTCAAAAACTTTTTATTAGGTATATGGGAGTTAAGGGAATTATTTATTTGATTCAACATTTGGGCAAATTATTGTTCCGCTGACATCATTTATAGTATATAAACTAAAGGCGAAGAAATTTGAGAGAATTTAAGATTGTGATAATGAGAAGTAGTTCAATTCCACCCATCTGCAATACAAACAATATCTTCTTACCAAAAAACATGTGTTCAATTTCATTAAGATATTTCAATTTTTACTCAAGTTATCGCTTGCACAGACGCACGGGCGGACAGATCTGGATTTCATCTCGTCTCGACATCTTGATCATTTATATACACAAAAAATTACCGATTCGAAAAACACGCGAAGTATAAATTAAAAACCTTTCAATTTGATCATAGTAGTATACAATGTGTTTTCCAAAGTAAACAGGACTTTTTGAATCTAGCGCCCACTGGTGGCGCCATCTATATGTCGACTGGTGCGTTAGAATCTGCTATCATTATCGATTGTCTAGTGAGACATCCATGACATTTTCATCGATTGGAAATGAAGTTATTGCGTTTTAAGTGTGTTGGTATTATCGGTGCGAAAATGAGCTTCAAACAAAGAGCCAACATTAAATTTTGTTTTAAAATTGTTAAAACTTTTACCGAAACGTTTCAATTGATGAAACAAGTTTATGGCGATGATTGCCTATCCCGTAGCATAGTGCACGAGTTGTTTCAATGTTTTCAAAGTGGTCGTGAGGACATAAATGACGATCAAAATGTGGGCCAATCAAAATCCGTGATCACCGGAAATTCCATCGAATCATTGAAATTCATGGAAATGGAATTGAACATTTCCAAAACAGCGATTTATCGCATTTTGACCGAACATTTCGGCTTACGAATCCAACATTCGAAGGACAGATTGTGACTGATTATTTGACCAAGACCATTAACCACTCCCCGTATTCACCTGATGTGGCACCGTGTGACTTCTTCCTTTTCGGAAAAATGCGCTTACCCATGAAAGGAAAGCGTTATACAGACGTAGAGGTCATTCAAAAGGCTTGCACCGGCATACTGTATTGAAGCGAAGGAGACTATTTTGAATAAAAAGTACTGTCATTCACCCCGGTGGATGAAAGCCTAGCCACAATCCGCATAAAACCGAAGTTCTTCAACATATGTCTGATCTGCGCCCACGCCATGACGGAAGAGAAGGACGAGCGCACCTATGTATGAGAGCTGCCCCCGACACGATATCAAAATTGTGTTTGGCAACTTTAACACCAGGGTGGGAAAAGAAGGTATCTTTGGCAATACGGTTGGTAAAATTTAGCCTCCACCATGAAACATCCCCAAATAGGTTGAAGCTGATCGACTTCGCCGGGGCCCAAAATATGGTCATCTGTAGCACTAGATTCCAGCATAAGAAAATTTATCAAGTCACTTGACTATCCCCGGATCGAAAAATCACCAGCCAGACCGATCATGTTGTGATAGACGAAAGACACGTCTCCAGTGCTTTAGATTTACATGCGCTTCGAGTTCCTAACATCGACTCGGACCACTATCTTGTTGCGGCCAAGATTCGCACCCGCCTCTGTGCAGCAAAAAACGCACGTCAACAAACACAAGGAAAGTCGAGAAGTTGCACTCACAACAGACAGCCGAAAGTATTTCTACTCGATTTGCACTCCTGCTCTCTGAGAGCAATCGTCAACAACTTGGTAAAAGGGAACTGTGGGATGGCATTTCAAGCTCCTTACGCACGGCTGCAACCGAAATCATTGGTTTTCGGAAAATGCAAACAAACTATAAATATTGAAGCTGGTACGACGAGGACGGTACGCTGTATTGCAGCGGAGAGAAAACAGACTGCCTACCTCGCAACGTTAAAATCGATCACAATACGAGGGGAAGAGGGATACGAGAGCATTTGCAGACAGAAAAAGAACGAGGCCGAAATGCGTGAGTATGAAGAGCTTGACAAGCTGGCCGACAGGGGTAATTCTCGAAAATTCTACGAAAAGATGCGTCGACTAACATATGGTTCACGAAGGTGACCTAGGGACTGAGCATACTAAAGTTATGGAGGAAACACGCTACGCTAGTAAAGAAGAAAAAGAAGTATACTTAGCTTGCCGCTTATAAATTCTCACAAAAAATTCTCCTCTTATCTTTAGGAAATTTGGATTTTTCACCATGAATCACAAGCGTCTTTACAAACTTCAGGTAATTGAATTCGTTATGTATTATATGTACATATGTATATACATACATACTTGTATGTTCACTATAAATATTGAAGTAAAATGGGATTTTTGTGCGTCAGTTTCCTGTGTTCTGACTTTAGCGGTCACAATTTCTTCGCAAATATTTGTAATGAATGCCGTATTTTGTGTTGTGGTTTCGTTGATGATTAATAAAATTTTCATATATTATAATTTTATGTATGATTTGCCAAATTAGCTAATGGACTTACCCATAAGTTTAATTAATAAGACCGGTTAAACAGTTCGATTAAATTTAAGCCGTTTTGGAATTTTTCTTTTTTCTTTTCAACTTTCTTTCTTATCTTTTGTTCTTAAAAAAGGCAAGTGTTTTAGTGTGTTTCATAGTGTTATTTAAGTCGAAAGAAATAATAATTCAGTGACGTGATATAAAAGGTAATATTTTTTTTCAAGCGTTCGAGAAATAATACCTATACTAATTTTACGAAATTCATGATACTGCATTGTTTCAACTTAAATAAAAAAGTTGGTTCAATAATAGTGCACGCTTTGGTATTCCCTACTATGATTAGGTTCTGGAAAGGTAGCAGAAAAATGAAGAAAATATATTGAGTGGTCGAAAAAATCTTTTCGTATTTCTAATCAAACTTCTACTTATTATTTTATATTTATAATAATAAATAAATAAACAAATATGAACCATTTTGGTCAACCACTTTTGACCATTTTTCCGCGAGAGACATTTTTCCATCACTGTAAAACTTTCATCAAATCGAAATTTCCAGAACGGAAGCGAGCGAACCACGAACTGATACAGCATCGTCTCCGTATACTTCACAAATTTCATTGGTGGCTTCCGTGGCCTTCTTCCTTTTTTATACAAAAAATTTCAAAATATAGACAATGTCATTGGTAGCACTGGAGATATACGACTGCAAAGACATCTATTGACAAAATACGAAAAGACTTCTTCGACTACCCAATGTTTATATTTATATGTATGTAGTTATTTCACATTCGTTTGCACAACATAATTCCAGTCTTTCTATAATTTCAGGTCCAGACTTAATCGTGGTATTGCTCAACAAATCTGAAAGAAAAATTTGCGACTGAAATGACTGAAGTGTCTTCATTACGAATTTTAATTAAAACAAGTAAGGAAGGGCTATGTTCGGGTGCAACCAAACATTTTATATTCTTACAACTTGCAAGAATCAATGCCAGGGAAATACTTTAAGGTGTAAAACCAATCAAATAGAGCAAAGTCATGGATGCTCGAAAATCCTGATATTAGTTATATAGAGGCTAGGCCAAGTTTTCGCTCAAATTTATCTGTCTTAAGCACAAAGATACACGGTTATGAGTAAACCAAGCACTCTTATTTTCATTGGGATAACTTTGGCCGATATATGCGCTGCAGCGTCACCCCAAAGTTCAAAAATTTTTATATTAGGTATAGGGATATTTAACATACAGATATAACATTATAAGAGAAGGATTATCCCTTAATTTCAATTATATATATCACACATTGACCGACATTTTCGATCAAAAGTCAACTATAGTTACCGGGATACAAATATTCGGTACTTAGGCGCTTGAATAGTTTTTATTAGGTTTTAACAATTTTTGGTCATACGGTGGCACACACTAAAGACATTATTCGTGCAAAGTTTTTTGCCGTTATATTAATTGCTTTTTGATTTGTGTACTGGAAACTGAACGAATCAAGTGAAATTGAAAATTGTGCTATAAGGGAAGTAGGCATGGTCGTTGTCCGATTTCGTCCATTTTCACAATATGACATTAGAATGTAAGGAGAATGCTACGTACTAAATTTTGTCGGTTGGGCGATTCCCGAGATATAGGAATTCACCAAAAAGTAAAATTCAATGGCTCTGGCGTATTAAGTTATAAATTTCTCGAGCTTTTAGTAGTTTTTAACAGTCCCGTAATATGGGGATTGAGCGGATTAACCTCATATTTCATCCATTTTCACATTACCGGTAAAAATTCGTATAAGATTTTTACTCAGCTAATTTTGTTGTTGTAGCTTAAGTGGTCGTGGCAATGATCCGATTACGCCTATCTACGAACTCGAAATCTTTTTTGCACTAAGGCACCTACACACGGACAGACGGATGGACGGACAGACCAACAGTCAACCGGAAACAAGTTTTCTCGTCATCCTTATCATTTATATATATGTATGTATATAACCCTATGTCTATCTCGATTAGTTTTAGGTGATAAATACAACCGTTAGATGAATAAAACTATAATACTCTGTAGCAACTGGTTGCAAGAGTATACAAATTTTCCATCACGTACAGCTCCTTTCGTCATCTTAGTAATTGGTGGTTGTTTGACTCCTACACCTCTTGACTACAACTCAAAATTAGCTAGAAACAGCCTCTAACATCACATAAACTAGTTAATTGAAGCATAATGTTCACGTATATTTTAACAATGGGCCATGGAGATGCAACTGCCAAGAAACAAAGCCAGGAAAATACCTTAAGGAAAATCAACAAGAGGATCCATATAAGAATTTTATATTTATACAAGTATGGTCCTCAAAATCAACTCCATTGTATTATATATGAGCCATAATTGATTGGGATTTAAAAACAAAAGATATCAGCACATTCATAAAAAGATGGATTTGGTGTAGGCGGAACCGAGATTTTTTTTTGTTTTTGTATAAATAATTGTTCAATGAAAACGATTTGTTTATATATATTGCCCGGACTAGAGAATAAACAAAAATTTTAATCATCTAAAATCGTTTTATTGTTTATAAAAATATTCTTCATTAGGATTTATGTACATATATACTTTTGCATGCGATTGAACCAATTTTCGAAGCACTTCTGCCACTCTGATTCAGGTATCTCAAAAACATGCCTACCTAAGGCACCTATCGCCTCTTCAGATGTCGAAAAACGTTGTTTATTTTTTTACGAATGGGAATAAAAAGAAGTCGTTCGGTCCCAAGTCAGGACTTTACGGTAGCTCAAAAATGCAGTTGTATTGTATGTGGTATGATTGCGATATATCCAGTGATTCCAAAAAAAAACAAGCAACCATTCGTTAGCGGTGCTTGGTGCGCGTGTAACTTTTGTTGAATTTGGATCTTATTGAAACACCCATACAGTCGACTGATCTTTACCTTCGGGTGTATACGCGTTAGTCCACGTTTCCTCATCTCACGATTTCATAGACGTGTTTCAAAGCACAACTATCATATTTTTTAACAATTCTCTCGACCAATCAACACGAGCGAACGGCAAATTGTCTGAGACCCAACGTGAACATTTTTTTTACAGTTTAATAATGCCTAAAGTTGCTGACGATAGGTCAAATGACGATCTGCCAATATTAGTTTCTGCATAGCATCATAGTTCCGGAACAAAAACTGATTTTGGACGACCTTCACGAAATCCGACTTGAAGTATACCAAAACGTTCTGAGTATTTATAACATCACAAATATCAAGATTTACGATAAAGTTGTGGATTACCAAATTGCAACACTGGGGGTTACTAAATTCCGAAATATAAAACACACATTACGTATGTATATTACCTTGAAAATACTAAATGGTCATACATTTTCCATAATTTACCTTATCAAAGTATGTGGTACATATAAATTTAGCCACGAAGTTTTTACGCCTTGAAGGACACGACGGATACCCTATATATACATACATACAGTAAATCGTGGTATATATCCAAAAAGTAACTAGCTCTCAGTTTTTGAGATATCGATCCGATATTTTGCACACGTCTATTTCTCTTCAAGAAGTTGTCAAAAAAGTCTTGCGGTATTTTTATTGAATATTTTTTTTTATTGAAATTGACCTATGCTACGTCTGCTACTATGCCGGTCTCTTTCGACAATTCAGCGATTTTATCGCAATTTTCGACGACATATATTCCGGAGCCTGGCGTATCTTCGACCACCTCTACACCAGAACGAAAACGTTGAAACCATCGTTGTGCGGTGGAAATGGAAACTGTATCGGGTCCCGCCGTAGCACAAATTTTATTTTAGAATTTTTGCCTTTATCGTAGTAGTACTGTAAAATATGCCGTATTTTCTCTCTATTTTGCTCCATGTTTGCGACGCTATAACTCACGAACGACAATCAATCAAACATGAAATGAGCTTTCCTTTACAATTAAAAAGAAATAGCCTTGACCCGATGCGACGAATAAAACTAGAACTATTATTTCAGCTTAATAGCGAAAATACCGCAAGACTTTTTTGACAACCTAATATATTATTGGAGATTACAGAATGATTTCTCACAATTAAGTGTAAAATTGATCTACATACATTTATAAGTTTTTAATTAGATTCCCCTGGCGCAAAAAAAAATTTTCGTATTCCGGTTGACTTTGCACCGCACAATTCGAAAAAATAACTTATTTAAATTTATTATAAAGTTTGAATTTATTTATTTACCTCTCTAATAATGCACAACACTTTTTTTGAACTATTCCGATAAATTAGTCTATAATTGTTACAATTAAAGAGCATGGAATATATACTTAAGGGTATATACAGTTAGGAGGTCGAAAAAAGGCATTTTGGTTTATTGATTTCAAACTTGGAAGGTATATTATGACAACCTTAAACTATATTCACATAATTTTTATTGCCAAAAATAATGATGTTGATATTGCCAATTTTAAATAAAAAAAAAGGCCTCTTGCGCTGAATACGATATCTCTGGACTGGATCATCTAAAATGCAAAAACCAAATAAATTTCATTAATATAATAAATAATCTAGTGATTGATCGAAGGAATTAGCAAAAAATGGCGGCTACTCAAAGCAAAAGGTTCGATTTTCGACCAAAATTCGGGTTTTAATTGTTTATAAAAATAAGAAATTTTCATCGGATGTAGAAATCCTTCGATTAATTACTAAAAAATATAGTTAAGAAGCTTGTGTAAAAATTTCAGACCGATCGGTTGAGCCGTTTCTGAGAAATCTTGCTCACCGATTTTGAAAACACCGTTTCGAGAAAAACGAGTTTAAAGTTTTGAAAGCACTTTACATGTAGTCGGCGCGCCATCACTAATGTGTCTATAACTTCGAAAATATTCGTCGGATCGACTTGAAATTTTGTACGTGCATACTCAGATATATACTATATATATTAAGAAAACGCAAAAAAAAAAAATCGATTTTTTGAAAATCCTAACTGTACATAACCCCATAATATAAAATGTAGCGAATTATCTTATTTATAATGCTTATTAAGTAGCATTTGCTTCTGTGAGGCTTTCAGTTACAAAGTGGTTTCCATAACTTGGTCAAAACCATAATTAGCCGGCTTTGATTTGTGTTTTGCTGATGAATGGTGCAAAAATTTCGATTTGTTTACAACTTTACTGCAACAAAACAATTTTTGGAGGCCACACCCTTGAAGTCTCGTTGCAATGATGACACATGCATTTACTGCGATATCCATAGACTTGTACATATGTATGTAAATACATACTTCTTCTTTACTACACAATACACATGTATGCAATTATCAAGGACTTTGCAAAGCATTGCAATTGCTTGCTCTCATTTGATTGGGAAATGTGTTCCATTTTAATAAAACATAGAGAGCTGGCTATAGCAATGGCTTATATACATATGTATGTACATTAGACAAAAAAAAAAAATTTTTTATATCGTTTGGTACTCGGAAAAATAGATTCCTAGCTAGGAAAGCCTCTAAACATGAGTTTTTTCTTGTGGCCAAGGTTCCGGGTACATACAGTTTTCTATTTTTTCTTATTATCAGATAGAACAATTTATATCCCGCTTCCAACTACTTGAAAAAATATCTTGTTAATTAGGTTTTGTAGGAAATTGAATGCTCTACAAAAAAGGTCCATTATGATTTTTTCGTAAACCCAAACGTTTAAAAGATATTAACAGTTAAACTTTGATTATTTTTCAAAATTTTGCTTTCTTTTTTTTTTTTGAATCACTCTAATGACATATATCAATTAACGAAATAATAACTATCGGGCATGCATGCAAGCGTTATTGCGATTGTTTTCCGCCTTCGAAACATATTCTAATTTGTCAGTTTTATTATTTTATATGCACTTGCTGATGCACTCCTTCTGCTACCAAGGTGCTCCGCATATTTTTACTGCCGCAACTTGTGCCTATGTGCATGGCTATGTGCATATACATATATACATACATTGAGTTCAAAAAGTGTTCACGTAATATACATATGTATGTACATTTTACCTTTCGCAACGATTTTCCTCCAAATATGATACATTTCATGATTTTTTTATAGCATTTTAATTTTCTATAAATATTGTTCAAATCAATGCGCGCACGCGAACAATATTTGAACTTGGAAATAAAGTGGCGATTGAAGTTCAATAACTAATAACTTGTGGGGTCTCCTTTAGCTTTTATGGTTAATTAGATTATCTGAAAGTTGGGGAAAGTAGCTGTTCCAAACTCTTTCAACTTGAGTTCATCTATGGTTTTTAGTGTTTCTCTTTGAGCAATAAACCGTTTTTTTACAATCCATAAATTTGCGATGAGGTGACTGAGCTGGTCATGCATCACCTGAATTCCGTTATTTCCAACCAAGATTGCGTAAGATATTTACATAGGTTTAGGACCATTGTCTTGAATGTAAAACAAATCAGCGGGTTCATATCCAAAAATCTTGAAGCTCGTTTTGTTTGCGTTTTTGTTGCATACTCTAGTGCCTAAAGACGACAATAACACCTTCACTGCGTTTTTAGCTGCATAAGTTATGTTAAAATGCCGTAAAGTCCTTTTTGTTTCAGGAGTGAGCATTTTACGCCTGCACAACGTCTGGATAGTGTGTTAAAAATGCTGATAACACCAACTGAAAATCTGTATTCTTGTGCAAACGCTCTAACTGAAAGCTCTTTTTGCAAGTCCGAACATACAGTTTTTCGCCAAAAGAGGTTCAGTCTTTAATTTATGTCTAAAAATGTCTCATAATAAAAATATTAAGGAAACACTGACAACTATTTTGCAACAACGGAATTATTTACGTCACATGAGCTCAGAACTTGAACACTGTGCGCTTATCGATTTGTATAAAATTTTTTTTAGTTAAAATAATTATGGAAATCAACCGAAGTAGGATTTGAAAAATAGAGTATCGATGCTATATAAAAGTCAAAAATATTTCGTGAAGTGTTGCCATATTCGGATAAAATTCAGTAGTAAAAGTAAAATGTTCACTACTTGAACGCTTTTAGAACTCACTGTATGGAGAGGTATGTCTATCGGTCGGTCTCGGATGACTAACCAAGTAATGCGGCACTCGTTAAAGCAGATGCGTACATTAAATACTCTCACAAGTTAAACAAATAGGATATAACTGTAATGAATTTTAAAATGGGTGTTGTTACATCCAACATATAAATACGTACATATGTACGTATATACATACTTACATAACTTACTCAACAAAATATTTCTATTAAATTTCGTGGTTTACAAGATTTTATATAATTTGACACAACTTTCAAGAATGGTTTTGTAGAAAAAAATAAAATGATATGATTAATTTTTGCATCTTATTTTTACATATTAAAACGAAATATAATCATAACTCCAAACATGTATACAGTGGAATCGCGATAATTCGTACCCTGATATGTTGGCTTGTCATAAGCTATCATAGCGTGTATATTGAACTAGAGGCATTGCCTCTAAGTTTATCGCTTTTTTCATTCACAATAGCAAGTTTTTTCCTAAAAAAAAGTAGTTGGCAAATCGAGAAACCTCATTTTGACAAATGAAAATCTAAACAAACCAAAATTACATATTTTTTGGATGAGTATTGAGTTAAAATTAAGACAACTATGAACACTTGTTTTCAGTTTTTTGTATTTTAGACCTCAAATAACTAAAATAAATATATTTGTATAGTATATTAATATTCCGTTTACAAATTTGAAATTTCAAACTAAATTGTATATCAGCTGATTGTTCTTGTCCGCATTACCAACCCAATTCATTTTTAAGCGAATATATGGAATAAGCTAATTGCGTTTTATTTGTCCATGATTTAGCTATTAGCTTGTGATGGTCAAATAAAACACGGCTATTGATGAAATTATAAGAGAATTTAATGATGTAATAACTAATGCAGCTGTATTGGCAACCCCAAAAAGAAACAATAAATCAGTTGGTTTTAGAAAAATCACTAATAATGAAAGAGAAAAACTTGTAAACTCTACTTCAACTGAAATCTGCTGTACGTACGTTAAAAAAAGCGCTTAAACGCGAGGAAGAACACAACACTGACAATTACTTACTACAATTAAGAAACAGAATTCTAGCAAGCAAAACTTGCTTTGAAAAGCCCAGAAGTCTTTTAAGACAGTTGAATGGTAATTGGGACCGTAGTGATGAGGAAATGGCAAGTCGCTTTGTAAATCACCTAGAAAGGTATTTCAACCTAATTGCCCAAAGAACAACTTCAAGTTGCCAACTTTGCCCACGAGACTTGTCTATTAGGACTTCTACTTCTAAAGTTACTTGAATCATAAAAGAGCCAAATCCGAAAAAGGCGCCAGGACACGATAATATTACTTCAAAAATCCAAATTGAGTTACCAAATATTGCTATAACTGTGTTTTCGCTGCTCGCTCTTCAATGCAATTCTTGGTTTCGGATACTATCCAATTTCGTGGAAAAAGTCGCAGATCATCATGATAGATAAATAAATCTGGGAAAGACTTAGCACAGCCGTCTTCCTACAGAACAATAAGTCTATTATCCTGTATTTCTAAAATATTTGAAAAAGTGTTAATATCAAAGATGACTTCTTTTCTCCACGAAAATAATATAATACCAACTCACCAATTCGGTTTTCGTGTTAAACATGGCACTATAGAGCAATTAAATCAGGAAAGCATTCGAGCACTGAGAGTACTGTTCAGCTATTTGTCTAGATGTACATATGTAGCTCAGGCGTTCGATAAGGTCTGGCATGAAGGTCCTTTGTGGAAAATCAAAAACGTTTTATCTTACGAATAAGGGCTGGTGTACCACAGCTGTAGTAGGCCGTAACAAATATCCCATCAGAGCATCAAGAGTATTAGAGCAGCGCTTAACTTTTGTCGAAGAATGGCTAGCCAACTGGCGTATATGTAAATATTAATGAACAAATACGCAAGCATGTTACATTCTCGCTAAGCTCAGAAACGTGTCCAATCGAATGGAGTAACTTATCTTGGGATTCACCTGGATCGAAGGCTCACGTGGAGAAAACATATAGCGAGTAAAATAAATTGCATGAAGCATAAGTATTTAAATTGGCATTTGAACAAAAATTCTAAACATAGCCTACACAACAAAGTCCTGTTATTCAATGCAATCATAAAACCGATTTGGATGTATGTCATTCAACTGTGGGGTACGACCTGTGCAACCAACATTGATATAATACAAAGGCTCCATTCTAAAATGCTTAGAGCAATCACGGGTTCACCATGGTACATGCGTAATGAAAACATTCATAAAGATCTTGATATTGCTATGGTAATGAAGGAGATAGAGGACAGCAGAATGAGATTGTATTTCTAAACTTCGCGAACATCCAAACCCATTGGCTAATGCCTTGGTAAATTCCTGCATTCAAATACGTACTAGAGAGCAAGCAGTTCCACCAAAAACTTTTTCAGTTTTAAATAGATTTAAGATTTGAATACTTATTGTTAGGCTTCCCCAAACAGATCAAACTGTCTTACTCTATATAATAATAATTGAATTATTATTTTACATATAATAAATATGTATATAAATAAATAAAAATACTGAATTTGGTTAGTGATATGCCAGAAATATCCCGGCTGACTAACATTAAGTTTGGCGAAGTCCAGCCTCTGTTTTTTATTCGTTCGCCAAATAAATCGCTTGCGTCGTGGAACTCGTCCATGATAACCAGTTTTGTTTAAAGTGTTGCATACAGTTTGGGGGATTAAAGTTTTTTTGCAAAGCTTTGCTTTATCTCAGTCAGCGCAACTATTATAGCTCGCGTGAATTTTTTGGTCGTCCAGATCTACCCTCACAATTTTACTCGTTGATTAAGTGTTTTTATAATAACTATTTCGCACACTTGAATAAGGTTTCTGCACTATAGTATTACCAATTTCACGATAGGATTTCTCTGCACATACGAATTTATTTTAATTTTATGGATGACTACATAAATTTCTTATTCGCACTGACATAAAACGATTGAAAACTGAACTACCATACCTCGATAATCGGAGAAAAGTTCCAACATAACCTTGAATTTTGACAACTATTGGTCCTGGGGCCTACATATTCGTTACCAAGGGGCTTGAACAGTTTTCGTTGAATTTAAACAATTTTTAGTCATGAGGTCGCACACTTCAAAGGCACTATTCGTGCTTTTTACCACCTTATATTAATTGGTTCTTGATTTGTATACTGGAAAGTGAAAGAATTTAATATTCATATAAAGAATTTGGTTGAAATCATTCGAGCAGGTTATGTGATTTTACATAAAAGAAACTTCTAACTAATCTAATAGATACATATGTAAGTATGTATATAAACAGGTTTATAGAACTCATCTAATGAAATCATAATGCATTGCACGCCATATGCGCGGGGTACAAATCTTAATAAACATTTTGTCTTTTACCCAATTAAGTTTAAAGAACTTGCCATAAAATATTTTGAGTGATACCTTGAAATGTGAATCCGTTCGGCAAACAACTAGCTGTCGTCCATTCGCGTCTCATTAAAAGGGAATTTCTGTCATAATCCACTTGTTGGAAATGCACGTATCTCGCATTGTAAGAACTGACCCACTTTCCACTCTACGCTGAAGTGACAACGATTCTGTGGTGAGTACATTTATCTGTGTTCTTTTTTCGCTTTCAGTTCTTTTGCACACATTTTTGGACGGTAGAATTTACTTTTATTAGTGGGTGCATTTAATTTTCGCTTTTAATATGATCTCTCCGTAAGAGCAATTTGCTATCAAGATGGCTTACTAATCCAGTTAAGAATTTGTTTGGTGTAAATTATTTTCGCAAAAATGAATTCAGAATTCCTCACCTCCCATAAAAGCTTTCTTCAGGAGTGTGTGAGGTTAATAAAAAGTTTAGTGCCGCAGTCATCGTCACCGCCAGCATGTGGGCCAAATTGAAGTGTAAAAGTACAAATTGAAATAAAATAAAACACGTTTAATATCGCTTTTATGAGCAGCCCGCAGGGTAAGCAACAGAGAGTATGTCTCATCATACGGATTATGGATCCCCAGACATATTGGTTTAATTGTCGAAAATCAAGAATAATACATACATACATAAATGTTTGATGTCTTTATAATTGTGCAACTGCAAAAAAGGGATTTGAGTTTTTGATTTCTCTGGAATTATTTTTAAAGACATCATATCAATAATTATAATAAGTTTAGTTTAATCTTTACTTAAATACATACATATGAATGTGAGTAGATGTCTACCAGGGGAATTATGGAGTAATAGTTCGGTTAGCTTAATACTAATGTCAATGATAATGATAATTGGAAAGGTAATAGTAACGGGAATAGCGTTACGGTAATCGTTATATTTGCTGGATTGGATTATGAAACTAAGCAGATTATCTGGAAACAATGGATAAAATAACATTGATTGATTTTCCCTGAAACTATGATAGATGATATCTATTGATAAAGCTTATTAACTGAAAACGAGAAAAATAGCTTAGCTGAGGTTGCACCAAAGCCTTCACAGGCGCATTTTTGTTTGATTAAAGTGTATAAAAAGACGCTTATCATGCCAAATAGCGAAAAGGTACATTGTCAAAATAAAAAGTTATCCGAACAAGAACTTCAGCTTCATCGATCGTTTATATTGCAGCTATATCCCATAATGAACCGATGTATGCGGCTCCGAAAAGCATCTTGAGGAGAAAAGGACGAATGCAAAAATTTCATATTGATATATTTGGGTATACATATGTGTATCATTTATATATTTATGTATGTATATGCTTTATATCGTTTCCGACTTTTCCTTCTGGGTGTTATAAATTTCGTGACGAACTTACAGGGTAATATGATATACTGTGCCCAAAAAATAAGGTGACATTGTATTTATTTTGAAAATTCTTTAGTTATTCTTCCAAATCAATTTCATCCCCTTCAAAGTAATCCCCTCCCGATGCAATGCACTTATGCCAACGGATTTTCCAATCTTTGAAACACTGGTTGTAGTCACTTTCCGGGATGGCCTTCAGTTCCGTCTTTGCTGCGGCTTGAATCTCCTCTATCGTATAAAAACGGTGTCCCCGGAGCGGTCTTTTGAGCTTGGTGAACAGCCAGAAGTCGCACGGCGCCAGATCAGGTGAATACGGTGGTTGAGGAACGATATGGGTTGAGTTTTTGGCGAAATGATCACGAATTACGAGGGCAGTATGGGATGGTGCATTATCGTGGTGTAAAAACCAAGAATTGTCTTTCCACAATTCCGGCCTTTTTAGGCGGATAGCGTTACGCAAACGACGCATTACGTTCAAATAATATTCCTTGTTGACTGTTTGACCGGTTGGAAGGAATTCATAATGCACAACACCACGATAATCGAAGAAAACAGTCAACATGACCTTGATTTTTGAGCGACTTTGGCGCGATTTTTTTGGTATCGGCTCTCTTTTGGCACGATATTCGCTCGATTGATCGGTTGTTTCGGGGTCGTAAGTATAGATCCAAGTCTCATCGCCAGTTATAATGCGTTTCATGACACCCTGGTAGTCGGAAAGCATCGTTTCACACACTTCAACGCGACGCCTTTTTTCCAAAAAATTCAATGTTTTCGGTACCAGGCGAGATTTGACGCGCTTGAGACCCAAAACATCCTTCAAAATGGTATTGGCTGAGCCTTTCGATATGCCAACTTCATCAGCAAGGTCTCTAATTGTTAATCGACGGTTTTTCAACACCAAATCTTTGATTTGTTGAACGTGAGCTTCGTCGGTTGAGGTTGATGGTCGCCCTGGACGCTCTTCGTCTTCGACACGTTCACGGCCGGCTTGGAACTCACTATACCACTTGTAAACATTTTTTTTAGACATAGCCTCATCACCAAAGGCTTTCTGCACCATCCTCAACGTATCCGCAGCAGAAAATTGATTCCGTAAACAAAATTGAATGCAAATTCTTTGCTCAACAAATTTCGACATCGCAAAAAACGAAAAACTCACTTTTAGCAGCTCACAAAACGACACGTATCTCAAACACTAATGAATATTTTGACATGAAATTTGACATAAATGTGACTGACAGTACTACCACCTTATTTTTGGGTATATCATACCAATATATATATTAGTATATCATATCAGCCAACTATGCCAAACAAACTAAACGACCAAAACCAAAATATTTTTAGCTTTTAGCTTTATATTTCAGCTTCGGTGCAACCGAAGTTAACGTTTTTTCAAACGAATTCTTTATTCTTCAAAAGAAGACATAAAATTATTTTTAAAAACTTGCAAACTTCCTTGTTATATCGGGTTTCGGCTTGAAAATTTTAATGAAAAGCGAAGTGAATTTTTTCCATCTTATTTTCAACACATCTATTGTCTATGCAGTTGCGGGATTTGTGCAAACCACATCAGGTAACTAAGCAACTGGAGTTTTTTAACACTTCCAAGCTAAGAAAAAAATATTCAAAACAGCTGAAACAAATTAAGTGACCTCTTAATTTTTATACTCCTGCTACCTGTTATAGTTTTGTTCACCCTAAGGTTGTATGCATCACCTAAATACAAATAAATATAGATACATACATACTTATATAAATGATCTGGATGACGAGAGAAGTTGAAATCTGGGTGAATATATGTATGTCTGTCCATGCAAGCTGTAACTTGAGTAAATATTGATATACATACCTTGATGAAACTTGGTAAACAGATTTCTTAGTACAAAGAAAATTACGAGTTCGTAGATGGGCGTAATCGGACGCTACGCCCACAAAACGGCATTAACCGAAAACTTATAAAGTGTCATAACTAAGCTCTGAATTAAGATAGAATTTGGCACAGAGAATCCTGTGAGCAAACAATTTTTAAAAGGCTAAATTTTGAACAGGCCGTAACTCTCTAATAAGTTTAATATATAGTACATACATACATATCTCCTAATTTAATAAAGCTACAACAACCAAATTTGCTCAACGCAAATATTATAAGAACTCCTACTGATGGGACCCGACTAAATTTGGTCCTTCGAATTTTTCTCACATCCTTATTTTACTGTGCGAAAATGAGTTAAATTAGACTACAAGTCTGCCTAGTTCTCATCAAAATGGCACATCAAGTGCTAATTGAGCCCGATAGGGCTGCAGTCCTACCTACCTATGCCTAGTTTTCATAGAGCACAATATTAAATTTTACTTCATTCCTTCACTTTCCAATACCAAAATCAAGAAGTAGTTAATATAACGGGACACAATTTTGCACGAATAATTGCTCTAAAGTATGATCAAAAATTGTCCAAATCCAAATAAAACTTTTTAAGCCCCAAGGTACTAAATATGTATGTGGATCCCAGTATCTGTAGTTGACTTTTACCCAAAAATATGTGTATGTACAGTTCATCTTTATGCCCAAAATAGAGATAATCGAGCGAAAAGCTCCCCATATATGTAACTATTACCAGAATTTTCGAATATTCGGCTGACTTTGATCCATATGATTGGTGATTGTATGTGAGGTACCTTAGTGAAACTTTTTTTTTTTGAAAATTTTTTTAGTATGTGGCATGATAATAGTAAAGAGATAAGAGGAAAGAGAGTTTTTCTAACAAATATTTTGCCGAAATTTTCGGTCAGTGTATGAGTTATATAAAGTATATAATAATATAAATATAAATTTGCTTAGATGCCGATCCTCTGGTTGATGATTTTGATTTTAAGGTATTTTCCTGGCTTTGATTCTGGCCAGTTGCAAAAGTATAAAGCGTTCGGTTGCGCCCGAACTTAGCCCTTACTTACTTGATAGATAAAAAATTCATCTGCAAGTGCAGTGAGTGTGTTATTTATTATTTAAATTCAGTCAATTGCAGCTGATAATTACCATTAACGTGGGTAGAAATTTTACCGAAACATGGGTCAGAGAGCGTATATTTATTTTATTATTTATTATTTTACGTTCTCTGCTAGTATATTAGCTACCGCCTAAAATTATGCAATAATTTTTAATCACTTCAATTAATTAACAGAATATTATTAAAGGCAAAGAATATTAAAAAATCAACATCATTCTTTAACATTCCTTGTTTCAGTAAGCTATTTTCAGAGAATGTTAATAAATTTATTAATATCATTTTATCTGCTTTATCTCTCCTTCATTGCACACGAAGATAGAGTTACCGTGCGATTCCGTACTGTGATACAGTCTCAAGTCTCTAAATTTGAGATTTTAATAGCGGGATTCTGTAACCAGTCTCTAGTCTCTATTTGAGACATTTTGAGGTAAAGTCTCAATTTGTGACTAGTTACTATTCACTAAACAGTCTCTAGCGTTAGTCTCAAAATATTGCCTCAAATTTGAGACCTGATAGTTAGCAGGTGACAAAACTAAAAAGAACTCTGGTCTGCCATTTTGAATGTACTGCATAGAGTTCATCATAGATATTAATCGATTGTCGTTTTTTTATATTTTGTAAGCAACTCAAACACGAAAAGGTTAAAATAAATTAATTTTACATAAATTTCGTAAATAGTATGAAACAAAGTCAACAGATGTTTTTATTTTTATTGATAATTATGTTTTTGACTATGTTATAGAAAATTTAATATTTGTTATCGACATATTTATTTTCATTCAAGTGTAGAAACATCCCTGAATAATGAAATGTAATAGATTTTGTGACTGTCACTTACAGAATAGCAAAATCGTCTCAAGTCTCAAAAATTGTCTCTAACTCAAAATCTCAAATTTAGAGACTTGAGACAGTATCACAGTACAGAATCGCACGGTAAGAATTCAATATCCTTTATTCGAAGAAACCGAGGGTAATACAAACAGAATTGGTATCTTTGTAACTTACATATAACATGTACTCGTATATTATAAGTCGTAGATTCAATAAGTTTCATTACTCCATTTTGCTTCGTCCCCGTAATATTTATTTGAAAATCAACCTTACTGACTTAATAGAGATTGAATTGATATCCTATAAACTCAACCAAACGGAGCTAAGTTTATTTATTGTCAATTATATTGTCAATTATACTAGCGAGTTGAGGTTCAGGCCAAGGTTTAAACCAATTCGATACATAATCAACACTAAACCAGATTATTTTTCAAAAACCTGTATAATAGTAATATTAAGATGTCACACTCGAATTTTCTGAATAGATCTAGTATAGGACATTCACTTCATTCACAATTTTGCTAGATATCTTACTAATTGACCGATACATCCGCTGTATATGCAACCATTATTTATTATTGAGCTGACCTGAGGACACAAGGACACACTATTATTAGGGCGTCACATTCTCTTAATTTGTTTAAGGTGCCTTATATATTGACCGGTTTACACGGTATAAAGTCAAAAGCAAGCTGAAAAATATTTCTTTACATACATCCATACATATCCATAAGGGGAAGTATTCAATCAATATCATCTATTTTTGGCAATACGAAATACTAACATATTTCTAGAAAAAGATACTCTGTGGCATTCATTGAGGTACCTCATGGATTGCAAAAACCCTATCTGCAAAACAATATTTTAATAACATAATTTGCTGTAAAGTGGATGGTATATAGTAGGAGCCACACCCACTGTCCGTACCATCTTGATTGTAAAATTTAATATCTGCGGCATGCCCCGTATTAAATAGTATGTTTTATGTCCTGGACAGGTTATATTAAGTTTTTACGAAGTCAACGTTTTTTCTTGCTTTTCGCTTAGTTATGACACTGTATAAATTTTCGAAAAACGGCATTTTGTGGGTGTGGCAATAGCAACCTCCCTTCGATGGCATTGAACATATGCATCAAGTTTCATTAAGACATCTTAATTCTTACTCAAGTTATCAGTTGCGTAGACGGATGGACGGAGAGTCACCTTTAATTCACCTCGTTTATTTATATAAGTAGATATAACTCTATATTTTTCTAGTTTAAAAATAAAATTAAGGTGAAAAAATTTATTATACTCTAAAGAAACATGTTGCGAGAGTATAAAAATCAAAAAGATACAAACATCTGTGAATACATTTATTTTTTAACGGAAATAAGTCATACAATTTTTGCCTTTTTGACATTTTGAAAACATATAAAATAGCTGTATTAATGTAATTATGCAATTTCTTAGAAAATTACCAGTGAATCTACTTAAACGAATTAATTATCGATTCATCGCTAATATCGAAGTACAAGGTCACGATTACGAGAAAAACGATCTTCCCCCGAAATTTGTAAAAGTGTTGCCACCTTCTAAATATGGCGGTGAATATTTTGTAACCCTACTAACGGGTTCATCGATCATCGGCAAGCAAGGCGCGCATTTCATCAAACATTTATTCGAGGTAGCTAAAGTTCCAGTGACGTTCGAAAAGATTCAATTGGGACCGGATGAAAACAAGTATCCCATGGAATATCTACAGTCGGTGCAACGCAATCGTCATGCAATACATGTTGACTTACAGCACGATCCCGACGAAAAACACAAACAACTGCTGCTCAACAACGATCTGGATTTGTATGTGGGTATAATACATGTGAATTCGATCGAGGGTTACAAATGTAGATACCCAGATGTGGATATGACGGTATTGATGCAGAATAATGCCGGTAACTTCTCGAAATTGGAATACACACCAGTACCGGGTATGGTGGAGACACTGAAAATTGTGCAGCAACGATATATTAAACGCTATTTCAACTTTGTGTTCCATTATGCCATTGAACATCGCCATGAGAAAGTCACTTTTGGTCACCAAGAATTGGAATTTCCTCTCTCTGACGGAATGTACAATAAGATTGCCTTGGAAATGTATAATGAAATGAAGCCGAATTTTGAATTTGAATTAATTCCGATTCATGATTTGGTGCGCAGTATTGTGATGAGACCTAAACGTTTCGACATAATCTGTACCACCGATCGATATGGGACATTTGTCGCCTCCATAGCAAGTGCAGTTTGTGGGGGTGCCAGTTTGTTTAGTTCTACTGAGCGTGGCGACCATCATGCTGTTTTTAAGCCTCTGCAGACCCGCCTGTCCGTAACTACCTCCAATGTGCTTAGTCCTTATGGAATTGTACGCGCTTGCATTGATTTATTAAAATATTTGGGGGAAATGGATTGCGCCCAAGTACTTTACGATGAACTAATGACGACGATGATTTGTCGCGATATTAGAACGAGAGAGTTCGGTGGCTCAGACTCGGGCGAATATGTCATTTGCGATATTGTTAATCGATTGAAATGCAAACACTATTGACCTGGAGCAAGTGCTTTTATCGCACTCAGCTTAAACATTTTTGGAAACTTAATTAATACTTTAAACCAATGTAATGTTTGTGCAAAATTAGTGATTACGTATATATGTATGTATATGTATTTATCCATTACAAAAACTAAACAAAAGTGAACGAAATTCTTAATTATACATACAAGTTGCGTTCCAAAGTAAACAGGACTTAAAAAAAACAGAACAAATGGTTTTTCGGCAAAATCAAAATAGTCTTCCCCTGCTTCAATACAGCTTTTTGCATGATGCAAAAGCATGTCGAACGAATGTTTTAGCTTGTTGGCCGGTATGGCCTTTACGTCTGCATAACCAAAAAGGAAGAAGTTCGGTCAAAATGCGATAAATCGATGTTTTGGAGATGTTCAATTCCATTTCCATGAATTTCAATGATGATTTCGGCTGATTTTTGATGAATTCACGCACAGTTTCGATGGAGTTTCCGGTGATCACGGATTTTGATTGGCCCACATGTTGATCGTCATTTATGTATGTCCTCACGACCACTTTGAAAACGTTGCAACCACTCGTGAACTCTGCTACGGGATAGGCAATCATCGGTTCAGTAAAAGTTTTACCAATTTTAAAACAAAATGTAATGTTGGCTCTTTGTTCGAAGCTCATTTTCGCACCGATAACACAAACATGCTGACACAATAACTTTACTTCCAATCAATGAAATGTTATAAAATTCTCACTGGAGAATCGATAAAGATAACAAATTCTACCGCACCAGTCGACAAATAGATGCCGCCACCGGGGGGCGCTGGATTCAAAAAGTCCTATTTACTTTGGAACGCACCTTGTATGTATCATAGATCATTTGGTACTTGGAAATATTTCTATTGAAGTCCTTTAAATACTCTCTCAAGAGAATTTCATATTTGAGACAGTATTTGCATGTTATCTTGGCCTCGCTCTGTTAACATCCTTAAAGCCCCTTTTTTTCAAACGTGATCAAATCTTGCATATAACTATAATGCTTATATATACATATACTTACATATACAGATATTACATATATTATTTGTATAAAAAAGTCGTGTTAGTTACCCAAGACTCAAGAACGGCTGAACGAATTTGTCTGAAAATTGGTGGGAGGTACGGCTGAACCAATTTGTCTGAAAATTGGTGGAAGGTAGCTTAGAATTCGAACGGACATGGGTTATTTTTCTCTTTATGTTAAGAGTCAAAACAACTCTTATATAAAACAAGTAAGGAATGGCTAAATTCGGGAGTATCAATTTGGGTATCTTCTTGACTTTTATTGAAAGCCATAAACTTAGACTTAATTTTATTGATATACTTGATATACGTGTGATACCTGATATTGACTCGAGCGAAGAGGCTGAATTTAATATACTGAGTTAATGTGGAAAACGTCAACCAGAGGATCAGATTTTATGATATTAGGGATATAAGGTTTAGGCCATGGACTAAACCAATTCCGTTTTAAGTCAGCGACAAATCACATAATTTTTAAGAAAACTTGTTTAGTAATTTAGTTACGCTAAAATGTCACACAATTTAATCAACCTGAACGATTTGAATATAGATGGAAAGTTTGGAAATAATAATAAGGGGTGTTATGGGTGCAGAGAAAAGAATGGACTGATTGCATTACGATTGAAGCGATTTTATCTATTTTTGCTAATACTACATATGTACTTTAACATGCCACAGATTTATAAAATGTTCTCAGAGTTTAATTCAAGTACCTCACACACACTCACCAATCATATGGAGTAAAGCCATCCGGATGTTCGAAAATTATAATGTCTTATTTATTTAAGGCGAAAAGATACACTGTTATGAGTAAAATACGCTCTCTCATTTCCTTTGAGATAACTCACATACTGCTTTGATCAAATTGAAAGGTGAATTTTTATTTATACTTCGCATGTTTTTCGAATCGGTAATTTTTATTTTATGTGAGTTGGTAGTATTGTTCGCGTCAAAATATTCTTTAGTATTTGAGATACGCGTTGTTTTGTGAGGCTCTAAAAGTGAATTCTTCGATTTTTACTATGCCTGAATTTATTGAATAAAGAAGTGCGATAATGTGTGAATGCGCAACCACCGCATTCGTCTGATTACCTTCGTGTAACTTCTGGCTATTCAGCAAATTCACATGGCCACTCCGAGGACACCGTTTTGACTCAATTGAGGATATATGTAAAAGCTGAATCGAAAAATACTCTGATGGCCATCACGACGAAGGATTTTTGTTGGCATAAGTGTATTGCAGCGGGAGGGGATTAGTTATAATAGTCTCTATTAATAATCTATTACCTTAAACTATCTTGTTCCAGAATGGAATAGCTGCGAAGCAAATGGGTCTGGTAGTGAACGAGGGCAAGACGAAATATCTCCCTCTCCCGTCATCAAACAACCGTCGTCTATCTTGGAACTAACGCAAACACCAACAACAACGTCAGCCTCAAAATCCCACGCAGGATATCTCTTGCCAACAGGTGATACTTTGGACTAATTGGCAATTGATATAAGTATACTTGTAAAGTCCTCTCTCGGCGAATAAAAACAAAACTCTATAAGTCACTCATTCCCGTCCTGCTATATGGTGCAGAGGCTTGGACGATGACAACATCTGATGAGTCGACGTTGCGTGTTTTTGAGAGAAAGATTTATAATCCTTTGCACGTTGGCCACGGCGAATACCGCATTCGTTGGAACGATGAGTTGTATGTGATATATGTATGTATACGACGACATTGACGCATGTAGATCAGCGAATTAAAAGACTGCGTCTACGCTGGCTAGGTCATGTCGTCCGAATGGACGCATACATTCTAGCTCTGAAAGTATTCGACGCAGTACCCGCCGGGGAAGTAAAGGAAGAGGAAGACCTCTACTCCGTTGGAAGAACCAGGCGGAGAAGAACCTGGCTTCGCTTGGAATCTCCAATTGGCACCACCTTGCAAAAAGAAGAAACGACTAGCGCGCTGTTGTTAACTCGTCTATAATCTACGCCAGTAAAGAATATACTATTTATAACTCATACACTGACCGATACATTCGGCAAAAGGTTTCTTAGAAAAACGAAAATCATTACATGTAATACCTATATGGGAGTTATGGTAGTATCGATGCTAACTTAGCTATTAACTATTATCATGCCACATACTAAAAAATTGTTCATATTTTAGACACTGAGAAATAACTCATAAAGTAACTCAGAAGTTCGAATATCTTTATATGTTAATATAAATTTGAATAAGGAATTTTGAATAATGCCAGGGAAAACCTATGAAGCCCCATAACTAACCACTAAATAAAGATATAGAGTTATAATTGTGTTATATCACCTATGAAATTCAATTATGTATGTATGTATTCGTTTATTGAGGATGTCATATTTTAGGTCAGCAGTCTTCTGATTATTAACTTTATCGAATCATTCGACGAAATGTTTATTGATTGATTACTACCGGTTTCGGATTTAATGTGAACAATCTTCAGATCATTTACTTTAGTTAACTAGTCCCCTTTCAAGTCTATGACAACCCCCGGTTGACCGTAACCCAGCAACCATCTCTTTTTTAACTCTAATACAACATATTCACCATAATCACCAGCAGGTGAAACCAATACACGATCGTTTCCGTCTTCTTACTTGAACTTTTGAATTTTCTTCAGATTGTGTTCATTTAATCGATGTAGGTAAGGGACGCTGAAAATATCTTGACTGACCGTGAGAATCAATAACGGAAAACTGGCCATTGCCGGGACTCTATTCTGAACATTGCAGTGATTATAAAGCAGAATCCCTTTGATTGCGGGTCAATCGTTGAAGGTAACCAAATGCCAACCATGCACCCAGATTGAAAAATCGTTGTTAACCCAGAGAACTTAAAATGTTAAATGTTTTAAGTTCTCTGGTTGAGCTCGGTTGTATGATATGATTCATGTACATAAATGCATCCTACGCGTGGCGCGTAAATTCAAAACGCCCAAGTAGACTAAAACGCTGTTATGATCACTTTTTCACGCACTCGCTCAAAAAATAATAATAATTAAAAAAAATCTTCGACTCAGGAGGAAACTAGGAAATCAGTGCATTTTCATGAAAATCAGGGAATCAGTGCCGAAGGTCAAAATCAGGGAATTTCCTGACAAATCAGGAAGTATGGAAACCCTAACCTTTGTATGCCTGAAAAACGAAGCATATAAATAAGCCTCTATAATTCTGGGAATCAGTTCTTTGGTCCGATGAAACAAAATACTGCGTTTTCGGAATTAAAAGGAGGCAATTGCTATATCTGTCTTCGACAGTAAAACACGGTGGCGGTGGAGTTTTGCTTGTCCTCGCAAAAATAAAGGCTGACATCACCGCCGTCCAAGAAATGCGATGGACGGGACAAGGACAGAGACGAGTAGGTCCTTGTGACATTTACTACAGTGGCCATATAAAGGAGCGTAATTTCGGTGTGGAATTCGTGGTGGGAGAGAGGCTCCGTCGCCGAGTACTATCATTCACTCCGGTGAATGAACGTCTAGCCACAGTCCGCATCAAAGCGAGGTTCTTCAACATTTCGCTGATTTGCGCCCACGCCCCGACGGAAGAGAAGGACGATGTGACCAAAGATGCCTTCTATGAGCGCTTGGAGCGCGCTTATGAGAGCTGCCCCCGCCACGATGTCAAAATTGTGCTTGGCGACTTTAACGTCAGGGTGGGCAAAGAAGGTATATTTGGCACTACGGTCGGTAAATTCAGCCTCCACGACGAAACATCCCCAAATGGGTTGAGGCTGATTGACTTCGCCGGGGCCCGAAATATGGTTCCAGCATAAGAAGATTCATCAAGCTACCTGGCTGTCTCCGGATCGAAAAACTACCAACCAGATCGATCATGTTGTGATAGATGGAAGACACGTCTCCAGTGATTTAGATGTGCGTGCGCTCCGAGGCCCTAACATCGACTCGGACCACTATCTTGTTGCAGCTAGGATTCGCACTCGCCTCTGTGCAGCAAAAAACGCACGCCAACAAACACAAGGAAGGTTCGACGTCGAGAAGCTGCAATCACAACAGACAGCCGAACGATTTTCTACTCGGCTTGCACTCCTGCTCACTGAGAGCACTAGTCAACAACTCGGTATAAGGGAATTGTGGGACGCCATTTCAAATTCCTTACGTACAGCTGCAACCGAAACCATTGGTTTTCGGAAAGAGCAAAAGAACAGCTGGTACGACGAGGAGTGCCGTGTCGCAGCGGAGAGAAAACAGGCTGCCTACCTCGCAACGTTACGATCGACCACTACACGTGCGGGATGGGATATATACCGAGAGTTGAAGAGGGAAGCGAGACTCATTTGCAGACAGAAGAAGAAAGAGGCCGAAATGCGTGAGTACGAAGAGCTTAATAAGCTGGCCGACAGGGGTAATGCACGAAAATTCTGCGAAAAAATAAGGCGGCTTACAGAAGGTTTCAAGACCGGAGCATACTCTTGTAGAGCCCCCAAAGGTGATCTAGTCTCTGATGCCCAGAGCATAGTTAAATTATGGAGGGAACACTTCTCCAGCCTGCTGAATGGCAGTGAACGCACAACACCAGGAGAAGGAGAACCCGATTCCCCAATCGATGACGATGGAGCAGACGTTCCATTACCCGATCATTAAGAAGTTCGAATAGCAATTGCCCGCCTCAAGAACAACAAAGCGGCAGGGGCCGACGGACAACCGGCCGAGCTATTCAAACACGGCGGCGAAGAACTGATAAGGAGCATGCATCATCTTCTTTGTAAAATATGGTCGGACGAAAGCATGCCCAACGATTGGAATTTAAGTGTGCTATGCCCAATCCATAAGAAAGGTGACCCCACAATCTGCGCCAACTACCGTGGGATTAGCCTCCTCAACATCGCATATAAGGTTCTATCGAGAGTATTGTGTGAAAGATTAAAGCCCACCGTCAACAAACTGATTGGACCTTATCAGTGTGGCTTCAGACCTGGAAAATCAACAACCGACCAGATATTCACCATGCGCCAAATCTTGGAAAAGACCCGTGAAAGGAGAATCGACACACACCACCTCTTCGTCGATTTCAAAGCTGCTTTCGACAGCACGAAAAGGAGCTGCCTTTATGCCGCGATGTCTGAATTTGGTATCCCCGCAAAACTAATACGGCTGTGTAAACTGACGTTGAGCAACACGAAAAGCTCCGTCAGGATCGGGAAGGACCTCTCCGAGCCGTTCGATACCAAACGAGGTTTCAGACAAGGCGAAGCACAGAAAATGGGTCTGGTAGTGAACGAGGGCAAAACGAAATATCTCCTGTCATCAAACAAACAGTCGTCGCACTCGCGACTTGGCTCTCACGTCACTGTTGACAGTCATAACTTTGAAATTGTAGATAATTTCGTCTATTTAGGAACCAGCATTAACACCACCAATAATGTCAGCCTGGAAATCCAACGCAGGATTGCTCTTGCCAACAGGTGCTACTTCGGACTGAGTAGGCAATTGAAAAGTAAAGTCCTCTCTCGACGAACAAAAGCTAAACTCTATAAGTCGCTCATAATTCCTGTCCTGCTATATGGTGCAGAGGCTTGGGCGATGACAGCAACCGATGAGTCGACGTTACGAATTTTCGAGAGAAAAATTCTGCGAAAGATTTATGGTCCTTTGCGCATTGGCCACGGCGAATATCGCATTCGATGGAACGATGAGCTGTACGAGATATACTTATGACGACATTGACATAGTTCAGCGAATTAAAAGACAGCGGCTACGCTAGCTAGGTCATGTTGTCCGGATGGACGAAAACGTTCCAGCTCTGAAAGTATTCGACGCAGTACCCGCCGGGGAAGCAGAGGAAGAGGAAGACCTCCACTCCGTTAGAAGGACCAAGTGGAGAAGGACCTGGCTTCGCTTGGAATATTCAAATGGCGCCACGTAGCGAAAAGAAGAAACGACTGGCGCGCTGTTGTTAACTCGGCTTTAATCGCGTAAGCGGTGTCTACGCCAATTAAGAAGAAGAAGAAGTTTTTGATTAAATTTTTTTAATCAGTAAATAAATTTTTCAAACTAAATTAATTCCCTTTAATCATAATAAAATTTTGATTAAATTAATTTTCAATCATTAATTAATCAAAGAATTGCGAAAAAAATTAATAATCGAATTAATTAAAAAAATATATTATTTCAATTGATTATTAATTTTAATCCCTTTTTAACAGCTCTGCATATAGTACACCTCCACAATCACCGGACCTGAGTCCTATACAAGGTGCGTTCCAAAATAAACAGGACTTTAAAAAAACAGAACAAATGGTTTTTTCACCAAAATCAATTTATTTTATTCAAAATAGTATCCTGTTTCAATACAGCTTTTTGCATGGTCCAAAAGCATGTCGAACGAGTGTTTTAGCTCGTTGGCCGGTATGGCCGCCAGTATGCTGGTGCAAACCTTTTGAATGGTCTCTATGTCTGCGTAACGCTTTCCTTTAATGGGCGAACGCATTTTTCCGAAAAGGAAGAAGTCACACGGCGCCATATCAGGTGAATACGGGGAGTGGTTAATGGTTAAAATGTGATTTTTGGTCAAATAATCGGTCATAAGCGTCCTTCGATCGTTGGATTCTAAGCAATTTTTGGTCGTCAGTCAATTTGTGCGGAACAAACCGTGCACACACCTTTCGTAAGTCCAAATGTTCGGTTAAAATGTAATAAATCGATGTTTCGGAGATGTTCAATTCCATTTCCGAAATTATTAAAATTTGTTATTTTTACTTTTATTTAACATTTTTGAACAAAAAAAATTCATTCATAAAAAAAAAATTAGAATACCATTTTGATTTCAACTCTAAAATTACGTGGACAAAACATATGCAACTCCGAGTTTGAGTTCAAGTAACACTGTTATAGCGGTATTTTTCCTTTACTATTGTGCTTCCACATTATAAATAATGGAATATCGTTAGTTTTTGTAAATGAAGTCTTTTGTTAATTCCGCCAAAAAACGTGGTTTTTGTTTTATTGAAAATGGCAGGAGACAAATTTGGAATTGAACTTTGGAAGAGAATTCTTTCTGATTTTGAGAAAGGAATGGCACAAAAAGCATTGCTACAAAATATGAAATGCACAAAAGCACAATTTCACGATTAGTAAAAAAATCGTTACAACAAAAGAAGTTTTTGTTATACACCGAGGCGGCCGCGTTCGCAAAACGAGCCAAAGGACAGACAATTGAATAGTACAATTAGCGAAAAAATCCTGAAATTGTCTCATCACAAATAATTAAAGGTTTATATTTGCAAATATCCACAAGAAGTGTACGTAGGCGCCTCTTAAAAGCTTCTCTAAGTGGTGGTCGTCCCTAGTACAAACCGATGGTTTCGGTAAAAAAAAGCCAAGCGTTTGAAATTCGCTAAAGGGCATCTAAGTTGGCCAATTAGTAAATGGAAAACGGTTCTATTCAGTGACAAGTCAAAGTTTAACTTAATAGGCAATGATGGAATGTCTTATGTGCAAAGGCCAGTAAATAAAAAATATGATCCTCGTCATTGCAAGATAGCAGTAAGGCATGGTGGAGGAAATGTAATGGTGTGGGGCTGCTTTTCTGCTAACGGAATCGAGCCATTATATAAAATTAATGGATTTTTGAATCAATACGACTTCAAATGTATTTTAGAGAGTATATTGTTGCACTATGCTGGATGGGAAATGCCATTCCGTTGAGACTTCCCACTGGACAATAGGGTGGGTCGATTCCGGACTTTTTTCAATTCGGGATTTCTAATAGTGCGGAAAAGTTGCCTTAGTACTTCCTGATTCCAATGCAACTTTTTGTTTTGAGATATGATTGCATCTTCAACCCCAACTCCGGCCTTGAAATTTCGGAAATTCGCCTAAAATCGTGAAATTGTCTACCTAGCGCCTGAAATACACATCTCATGGCAAAATGTATAAAACAAAAGTTATTTGTCACGTCATTTGCTACCGAAATGGTACAAGTGATCATGGCCGTAGGACGAACCGTTCCCAAAATACGAGCGAAAAGGCGGCGCGCCACAGCGCAAGGTGAAAATTGTTGCAGCTCTCAGCTAACCTGTATTGGTCACCCAGAACCCACCGCGTGGAGGTGGCTGCTCTTCGGGTTCCTCCCAAGCCCAACCCAACCAACCAACCATATGTCAGGCTTGTTTTAGTCTGAATCTGTGTCAAATTTATTGATAAAATCAGATTTTGTACTAAACTTAGGCACTTGTTGCCTAGATTTCAGTGTAGAGCGTAAAAAACGATCACGAGATTGGGGGCCAATAACTTTGGAAGATGCCTCTGTCACCAGTTTGACGGTTCTCTCGACTGCCACGGTGTGAGAGGGGAATTCACTAAATTTCCATACCTCTGCAGTGTCTCCCGATAGCCCTTTTATGAGTTCTTCGTTAGAAACTGAACAAAGAACTGGTGGAACAGTCAAGGTAATAGTCTTCCAGTTAATTATATCGTAATAATTATTAGCTTTGAAATTCAGCTTTGGCACTTTATTACATCTAACCCTTCCATTTACAGTGTCAGACTCTGCTTCTCTGGCTGCCAGAAGACGGTCAAGGGCCAACTTTCTGACTTCTATCCGTTCGTCAGTCATCATACTAAGGAGAATGTTTTCTGGAAGAGCAAAGAAAGCATTCTGTTGAATGGATGAATCGACAACCTTGCGCAGTTTAGCAGGTAAGTATCTCGACCTTTGAGTTGCAGCATAGAGATGGCGCGAGCCATCTTTGACTGAACTGTTGTATCTTATTGAGAACCACAAAGGTGAGTAAACTGTAAGTATGTACTTGACCAAAATCTTTATTTCCTTTGTTGGTTTGTCAGTAGAAATGTATAATCTCAGAATTCTATTTGCACAGGTGAGCCAGCGAGATTTGCACATGTTACCTGGATGCATCGACGCTAAATCTGAGGAATATTGACCGGAAATAACAGCTTCTGATATTTTATAGAGATAAGCTTGGTCTGTGCTAAGTTGGGTCGGATTAATAACCTCAGAAGGAAATTGGCAGGATGGAAAACTTTCAAATTTGACAACGGGCAACTTCTCACAATCAGGAAGCAGTTTACCTATGTCGCCAGAGAATGTATTTGGACTCTTTGAGACACCATCTATGTGTTCGAAAGGAGCACGAAATGGAAGTTCGTTGAAATGTAGAAGACAAACAACCCACTGTGATGGCCTACCTATTCTTTCTTCTAGTTTCCTAATGATTCCACCTTTCCAACTTGTGTTCGTGTTGGTGCCATCAGCACCGACAACTTCTAGACGTTTCACATCAACTGAATTGTCTTGTAAATGTTGCCATATAGTTTGCGTCTCATCCTCAGCTGACCCGGAAGGAGAGGTGACGTGGCCAAAGTAATGACAATCAGGTTCCGCTATAAGAGAAATATGTTCTTCTTTTACAGTGTCGCGGTAGTACTTTTCACCTTCGCTGACTTGTGTAAGTGTATTGTCTTTGCGGCCGTCAAAATACAGCCCATATACAGAGTCAGTACTTTCGGTGTTTTGGAGCTTAACTCCAACACTTTTTTTTGCCCGACTAATCTTGCATTTGTCAGTGACAAAGCTAGCCTGATCCTCTGTTTGGCATCCAGAAAAGCAGATGAAACATTCAAGGCCGCTGCTCTATCACTTACTCCAAATCTTTGGGCAGCTAAAGCAGTGTGTTCTAATACTAGTGTGTTTTGTTTGGTTTTAGAGGATGGAAGAGAAAATTCACCATCAGCATCGTTTTTGGAAGAATCCATGTGCGACGCACCTACATTGTTGTCGTCTGTATGAGAGTCTGGCTGATTTGAATGGTCACGTGTTCGTGTTCTAATGTCTTCTTTACTTTCATTTTTCTTTGTAATCTTTTTTGTTTCAGGTAGATCAACACTTCCAATGCGACCAATTCTTCTGGATCTCTGGTCCAAGAGAAATGGTTGTTCATTTCTCTTCCTTTGGACAAGTGCAAGAAGAAAAATAAATGCATTTACAAGCAGCAAAGTCAAATAATTTTCCGGCAGAAGAGACAAAGTCGCCTCTTTTAGAGCTCAAACCTATTGGGTTCCTTAAAAACATTTGTTTAAGAGTCAGAAATTTCTTATGGTATGTGGTGAGCATTTGTACAACTCTGGTGTGTGAAACTATCGGAATAGATGACTTTTGGAAAGTATTTTCAACCTTTTTTGCAACTATTTCTGTAACCTCTTTACTCCTAGTCGCCCTATACGAAATCTTTCAAACTGATAACACAAAAGAACATCCTGGTAAGTAGGTAACTGGGACTCAGAGAGATTGTACGGATATATACCAAACACAGGACATTTCTGTCTAAATTTAAATTTACATACAGACATTTTGAGTTCTGTGTTCTGTTGAGAGAATATAAGTGATAGCACTCGGCGAAATCAACGACAAGAGTGAAGGAACTCGATGAAAAAATATTTATGTGGAGAGCAGTCCGAACGTGTCGTATGGCGCAGGGAAATGAATAAAGTGATAGAACTCGGCGAATTCACCGACAAGAGTGAAGGAACTCGATGAAAAAATATTTGTGTGGAGACCTATCCGAACGTGTCCTTTAGCATAGGTGAATGAATGTGAGTGATAGCACTCGGCGAAATCAACGTCAAGAAGTGTGGCCGCAAGCCGATTTTCACCTTGCGCTGTGGTGCGCCGCATTTTTGCTCGTATCTCGGGAACAGTTCGTCCTACGGCCATGATCACTCATACCATTTCGGTAGCAAATGACGTGACAAATAACTTTTGTTTTATACATTTTGCCAAGAGATGCGTATTTCAGGCGCTAGGTAGACAATTTCACGATTTTAGGCGAATTTCCGAAATTTCAAGGCCGGAGTTGGGGTTGAAGATGCAATCCGATCTCAAAACAGAAAGTGGCATTGGAATCAGGAAGTACTAAGGCAACTTTTCCGCACCATTAGAAATCCCGAATCGAAAAAAGTCCGGAATCGACCCACCCTACTGGACAATGACCCAAAGCAATCGGCTAAAGTAGTGTCAAGTCTTGGTTTGAAGCAAACAAAGTTAATGTTATGAAAAGGCCACCACATTCCCCAGATCTCTACCCTATTAAGAACTTTACGGAGCTGGTTAATAGGCGCGTAGATAGGACTAATCTTAAAAATAGAGATGAACTTTTTAAAGAACTTCAAGAAGCTCGGAAATCGATTCTGATGAAAATCATAGAAAATTTAATTGCCTCAATCCCGAGAAGATGTGCGGAAGTGATAAAAAAACAATGGATTTGGAACAAAATATTAGTAAATCCTATTATTTACCATTGTTTCCAGAAAGTTGCATATGTTTTGTCCACGTAATTTTAGAGTTGAAATCAAAATGGTATTCTTATTTCTTTTTTATGAATGAAATTTTTTTGTTTAAAATCGTTAAATAAAAGTAAAAATACCAAATTTTAATAATTTCGTATATAATCGACGGTCTGCAAAGGTTATTGGTAAAATATAAGTATACACTTTTTCTAAACTAATGTATTGGTTGCATATATTATGGCCACCACTGTACATATGTATGTATATTGTTTTTCTTCAGTTTAACTTATTTTTTTATTCGGTTATATTTACGTACAGTATTTGAAGAGAATTAGTACAAAAAACCAGCAAATTCAATCCAAAAACAAAGAAAAAAACTACAGAAACAAATATCATTAAATTTTGTTAGTGTCAAGAAACTCTTTTCACAAGTGATGACACGGTTTCTTATACTAAGTATATTAAGTAATAATTTGGATTTAATGTACAATTAATAATTAGTATGATAACCTTTAGCATTTATAACACATTGTAGTTTTTTTTTCCATGGAATGAATTAACTTTTCCATATTGTAGCTGCTAGATATATTCTGCCATTCTCCAGAATTGTGGTTTTAAGTGCTGTCATGTTTTTTGGCTGCCGTTTAGCGACTTTTTAAATACGCCCACAAATTTTCTATGTGGTTTAAGTCCGGACTCTGAGCAGATGTATCTATTACTTTGCCGCAATTATATAGGAGCCACATCTTCACATTATACTCCTTATGTTTAGGGTCGTTAACTTGATTAAACTTGAAATTTGGCTTATTGTCTGTTACAAATCCAAAATTTACAGCACTGCTTAATAAATTGGCTTTTAAAATATTTAAGTATTGTTGTGCATCCATAGTGTTTTCTATGAAAGCCAAATTTCCTACTCCTTTACATGAGATGCATCCCCAAATCATGACGGACAATTTGCCAAATTTCACAGTAGGAATGATGTTACGTCTTTCTAGTGAAGTTAACGCCTTGCGCCACACTCTAGTAGGTCCATCGTTGTAATACAACATCATCTTGGTCTCGTCGCAAAATATGACATTATCCCAAAAGTTCACAGGTTCCGAAGTTAGCTTCATAGCAAACAAAAAACGTTTCTCAACATTTCGTGCAGACAGAAATGTTTTTTGGTTGTTGATCTTTATGCATATTCGTGTCGAAGAATGGATGGGCGTACAGTTTCATGAGAAACCTGAATATTGCATTCTTCGTTGAGCTCTTTCGTCAGAACCCTAACCGAAACTTTTTGGATTTTGATCAAATTTCCGAATCATTAAGCGTTGTGCAGTTTAGTAATTTTTGGCTTAGGACCTCCGAACAAAAAAAAAAGTTAAGCTGAAATAAAAAGCAATACATACAATGTATATTTTTCTAATGAAGTTGAAAAAATGTGATTATTTTTCAAGTGTAAACTCATTCTTGACAAACTGTAGACGGCGCCACCGAGGTTTAGATTCAAAAAGTCCTGTTTATTTTGGAACGCACCTTGTAGAGCACTTGTGGGCTCTGTTGGAACAGAGAAACTCACACCATTACTAGCAAGGAGATGCTGAAAAATGTCATCCTGGAAGAATGGTCCAATATATCCGCAGAAAGGACAATAAAACTTGTACATTACATGCGTAAAATGGGGTTATCCTACTAGTTACTAATTATTTTTATATTTATTGTCTTAAACATTTTTTATAATATGAGGGAAGACTTTCTCTGATGCCTATTTATGGAATTCATTACAAAAACTGTCCTATTTTTTTTAATCAAATAAAATATTGTTTAAAAACGTTTTGTGTTTACTTTTTACCGAAAATAATGGATGTATACTTATGTAATTATTTCACAACCTTTTTATACTCTTGCAACATGTTGTTACAAAGTTTAATATTGTTCTTCACCATAATGGTAGTTTGCACCGCCTAAACCTAATTAAGATAGTTTTGAAGTTATATATGTACATACATATGTATACTTATAAATGATCAGAATAATCAGACGAGTTAAATTTCGAGTGACTGTGCGTCTGTCCGTCCGTTCGCCTGTGCAAGCGATAGCTAAATTATATAACCATACACAATTTACACTTACATATGTACATATGTATATCTCAATGAAACTTCATACACGTATTCCTTGGCAAAAAAGTGAAGAAGACTCCATAGATGGCCCTAATAAGACTACTGCCACACCTACAAAGTGCCATTAATCCAAAACTTATAAAATTCCATAACTTAGCACTAAATTAAGGGTATTTCAGCATCGAAGAACATCTGTGGGCTGAAAATTTTGTAAAAATGGCGAACCTCAAATAGGTTTGAAGTAAATACTTATCTTCAAATCATTAAAGCTTTAACAAACTTAGAGCACTCCCCATATAAACACTATAAATTAATAACTGTATACGTCAGATATTTTAAATTTAACTCTTTCGAAGGTACAAGGGAGCTCTGTAGGAGCCGTGGTCAAAATCCATATCTCGGGACCAACTTCTTTTAATCGAATTCGGTGTGTATTAGTTCCCTAACATTCTTACATTACGATGTGAACAGACGAAAACACGCTTACTTCCCATATAACCAAATTTGCATTCCATATGATTCTTTCACTTTTCACAATATAAATCAACCAGCCATGAATATGTTCGGATAAAACATTGCACAAATATTCCATTTGTGTATGCCATCTCTAGTCCAATTGGTAGCTCCATATACCGAGTAACTAGACCACACTTCACATGATGACATTTCGCCGAAAGTTTCAGCAGAATTCTTTACTAATAACAATGTATTTTTGTCTTTAAAACGGATAAAATCGGGTGAGAACTTGTCCATATACAACAAATTTCAACGTATTTATTATATTCACTATTTCGTCGAACAACGAAGTTGAACCGTTTCGCTACATTTTTTAATGTTGCCAAAATCGGAAGATATTTAGGTGGCTTTGACCTCTCGAATTTATAAGAGTAAGAAATGTTCTAACCTTAGCCCGTTCCTTACTTGTTTGACAATTAGCTTACGTCAGAAAGCTTAGCGGCTGCCCTAAGGTAATTAGGTACATACTATCTTATTGGTAGGTACAATTCCAGGTAAGCGGTTAAAAAATTCAGTTCTAATATTCAATTTACCGGCCGACACTTAAGCACGATATTTAGCTTGTTAAGTAGATTATCTCACTAATCTATTAGGTTTAACAATACACAATTTACACTTGTTAATCTCTGAGGAGATTTGAAGCTAATCGAACCCTTCCTGTAAATGTAAGCAAACAAATGAATTAAAAGCAATGCATCTAAAATAAAAACCAAATTCGGTAAATAACTGTATCTCGATATTCCTACGTTATGGTACGAAAATGAACGAAATCAGACCAAAACCACGACTATTTCCAATATAACTTACATTGTGAGTACAGTACCCGGAAATTTTATATAAAACGTAAAATATTTAATAGTTCACTAATATGTATGTATGTACATATTTATTTTGTCGTCTTCAATACTATCCCCACCTGTTGTAATACACGCATGCCAACATTTTTTCCAGTCCTCGCAACTCTTTTGATAAACACGTTTTGGGATAGCCTTCAGCTCCTTCGTCGATTTTTGTTTTATCTTTTCGATAGACTGAAAACGGGTTCCACGAAGCAGTAATTTCAGTTTATGGAACAAAAAAAAATCACACGGAGCTAAATCTGGTAAGAACGGTGGTTGATGGATGGAAGGTTTTCATGCGTTGATAGATGGTATTCTTGCGTTTTTATACCCTGAAATATATATACTTATATGGTATATTAGGTTTGCCACGAAGTTTGTAACCAGAAGGAAGCGTCGGAAACCCTATAAAGTATATATGTAAGTATAAATGATCAGTATGTTGAGCTAAGTCGATGTAGCCGTGTCCGTCTGTCTGTCTGTCTTTCCGTCTATCTGTATATATACGAACTATACCCTCAGTTTTTAAGATGTCGTTTTGAAATTTTGTAAACGTCATTTTCTCTTCAAGAAGCTGCTCATTTGTCGGAACTGCCGATATCGGATCGCTATAATATATAGCTGCCATACAAACTTTCACATTTGACAATGTACATACATATCTTCACAAAAGTTGGCACAATTTGATTTCTAAAATAATAATGTAATATACGAAGAAACTGTTTAGATAGCATATACATAGCTGCTATACAAACTGAACGATCGGAATCAAATGCTTGCATTGGAAACTTCCTCATTTGACGATATATCTTCACGAAATTTGATATGAGTTATTGTTCATAGAAATAATGTAATATCGGTAGAAATTGTTTAGATCGGCTCACTATAGCATATAGTTGCCATAAAACCCGAGCGATCAGAATCAAGGGCTTATATGGAAAACTTTCGCATTTAACGTGGTATCTTCACGAAATTTGACATGGATTACTGTAATAACATAATCTCTGAAAAATTGTTCAGATGGGATTACGATAGCATATAAGTAGCTTCCATACAAACTGGACACATAGTTACTAAAAGAAATGCACCTGTGAAGGGTATATTAGCTTCGGTGCAGCCGAAGTTATCGTTTTTTCTTGTTAGCTTTAAATTCGGTCATAATCGTGTCAAATTCATAATGCACCAAACCACTAATATCGAAAAAACAATGGGTATCACCTTGATTTTTGAGCGGCTTTGGCGTGGTTTTTTGGCTTTGACTCTGAGCAAAACATGTTCTGTAATATTCATTAAGATAACTGAAATATTGGCCGGTATATCCAGTATAAAGCCACTTGGAAGTTCGAAAATCTTTATACATGGTATATAGGGCATCAAGGCAGTATTGACTTGATTCAACCGATTTTTAATACACAGAGTTTGTCAAAAAAAGATTCTCTCTGAATTTCAATTGTATATCTCACACATTGACCGATTTTTTCGGTCAAAAGTCATTTACAGACACTGAGATACACATATTCGGTATCTAGGAGTTCGAACATTTTTGTTTGGACTTGGAGAACTTTTAATCATAAGGTTTCATACATAAAAGGAATTATTAGTGCAAAATTTGTGTAGTGCAAAGTGATGAATCAAATAGAATTTAAAATTTTGTTGTATGGGAAGTTAGCGTGGTTGATGTCCGATTTCACCCATTTTCGCACTGTAATACAGTGGGCACCAGGAAATAAAACTTAATAGACCATAATACATTTATTGCGGCTTTGTATTTCGATAGAAAATGAAAGCCGAGGTATAAAAGGTATTGTATAATATATGGACATATGTATATTTTTTTTGTATTTAAACAACATAATTTTACTTATTTAGAAGCATGTTATAAAAACATGTGAAAGAGTCATCAAAACCTGAATCTACAGCATACTGATCTAAGAAAACTTGCTAAAGTCGTTCAAGCTGTTCCAACAACCCAGAGCGGACATTTGGTGCATTATCACTTACATATGTAAGCATGTATTTTAAAGAAACATCGCTCAAAACTAAATGGAAAACTGCATACATCGTATCATGTCAGTTCATAGTGTTCCGACGATTGTTTGAATTGAAGTGAAACTTTGGGTAAACTGTAAGTAAATCTACGAGTAAATCTATGCAATCATTGAAGCATGAGTTTGCATCACTTCTTGTATTTTCCGCTGATACGAACGTTCATAAACAAATCAGGTATAAGCTGATCTATGGACTATTATGTGAAATTCAATACCGCAGAAATTACTTAACCAATTTCAACCAAATTTAGTTGTGTGATTTTATCCTATTATTACTATTGCAGACTATGGAAATGGGTTGACAACCAGGCCTACTTCCCGGATAACAAATTTTTAAAATACTTTCATTTTACAGTAAACAAATCAAATAGAAATAAAGTTATTAGAATACAATTTTGCATTATGTATTTAATCTAACTCACAAAAATTGTCGAAATCGAACCGTAACTATTCAAGGATCCAGGCAGCAAATATGTGGACACCAGTGCATATGGCTAAATTTTTACCGAATATGTCGGTAAATTATGGTGAAGAAATTCGGGAATAGTATAATTGTGATAACAACGCGCTCTTGTGTCAAAAATTGTTAAAATCGGTTCAAACTTCACCCCCAAACACCTAATATGACTATTTTCGAACTTACGGTTGACTTTATACCGTATCCATCGGTCAATAGGTTAGAAATCTTAATTAAATTCATAACCTCTTCCTAATAATAGTGTATCTTCTTGCCTGTGATGCCCAACCTATTCCAGTATGATAGCGCCTCAAAATTAGCGTTTTGTGTGACATTTTGCTTTGTAGCCAGATCATTCAATAAACACATAAACTTTTTAAATATAGTACTTATTTATCATTATATGGATTAGCTCTGAAAAGTTCGTACTTTTAGTAGTTGTTTATTGAAAGGAGATGATTTGCTACATCACAACATAAAAAAATTCATCAAATACACTTAAATTTTGAGTTTTCTTAAATTTCGTTCCTTTCACATAAGTATATTTTTAGCAGAATTTCGATCTGGCCTTTCCAGTCATTCCAATTACTAGGAATAAAGAGATGTCCAACTTATTCGAATGTGAGAGCGCTTCAAAATTAGCGTTTTTTATAACATTTTCCATTATGGCCAGATTGAACAAAATAATAATTTGTGGGCATTTAAATTGAAACACCCAACAATTAGTATGAATAAAAATTACTATATAGTGGTTATTTATTATATGGAGAAACTATTTAAATCTTTTTAAAGTATATTAGAACAACTGACTTTTGACCTTTCAATACCTAATGAAAGGATTTAAGCTTGTTAGCTCTCAATCATTAAATGTTTTTAATCATTTTCCATTGAAAATAATACTATGATGCTTCAAATTACAAAACGTTTCATCAAATATCTTTAAATTTCACAAATTTATTTAATTTTCATTGTTTTACATTTTTTATAAGTGGTCTTGAACGATGCAACAAATCCCTCCGTTTACATATTTTTTTGATAAGATTTCAATCTGGCCATCGCTCGTTTCCAATTGATAAACGTCAAAACCTACTGAACTCGATTAACTGTCAAAGTTCAGTAGGTTTTGACGTTTAGCAATTGCTCTCTCACTGGAAGTGATTATCTCTGAAAATTACGATACGCCAGTCAACTGTCAATGACAGGTAGTTTTCTCTCATTTCCAATGGCAAGGGAGTCGTCTTATTATCTTTGCTTCTTGTTGTGTGGTGTAATAATTTAAAATTGTTTAAATTTGAAAAAATTTTAAAATGCCACGAATTCGAAAATGTTGTGTGCGTGGGTGTAATAACGATAACAAAAAATGCAATGTGTTCATTTGGCCGAAAAATGAAAAAATCGCAAGAAAGTGGTGCCGAAATCTAGGCTTCGAGGGAAGAAAAATAGCCATCACAAACACGTTTGTTTGTGCAATGCATTTTGAGGATTATGCACTAGGGGCTAAGAGATTAAAAATTGGAGCTGTTCCTACTCTAAAACTTGGTAAATAACTATTCATCGTAACATATTTAATATAAGTATGTACATAAATGTTTTGTGATATTGCCAGGGACAATATATGTATGTGCATATACTATATGTACATATATATGTGTATATAAGTATGTATGTTTGTATATTTATGTAGACTCACATGCAATTTCTTTGCTGTTGGCGAGATTTATTTCATGTGACATTTTTTTGTTTATATTCGCATAATATGGAAAAATCACAAGATATACATACTTATGTATGTATGTAAGTATACAAGATCACAAGATACATACATACATAATTCTTAATTTAAATATAAATTATGTTTAATAAATAATTATATAGATATATTATTTATATACCACATAATAATAGGAAAATCTGATGATGCTGTTTACTTGTCAATAAAGAAGAGTAATGAAGTACGGACCTGCTGTGCTAAGGGATGTCCATCGGATGAAAAAGGCATACTTTTTGCATTCCCCGATGATGAGATTGACTTCGATAACTGGGTTTTAGCGTTAAAAATAAGTACATCATACTCCGACCGAAGAAAGTTATTTATTTGTGACCGTCATTTTGATGTGGACTCTATTATAAATAAGAAACTTAAGGAAGGAGCTATCCCGAAGCATAATTTATTTTATGAAACTGTAGGTAATTGTAGCAGCTTTTCTTCGAATAGAGTCCTTCAACCTACTAAACGTCAGTAGTCATATACTAATCAGAAAGGATAGGGGAATACTTAAGTTTGGAGGACTTCAAATTATATTGGGATCTCGAGGTGAAACGTTAACAATACAATGTTTCCTCCAGCCTTGATTCCTCAAAATATGTTCAAGAATCTTGCGCATGGATTGCGCGAGCTTGTCAGCAGAGTGCTGATAAGCAAAATCAACGCATAAATGCGCTCAGGTAGGAGAACAGGATTTTAAAACAAGAATTATTTGAGTTAAGGAATTGGGCAATTATTACATCCAAAAATTGCTGATGAGAATGCAATAAGTCTTGGTAGAAAGAGTGTGAATTCATAAAGTACATAAACTGAAGATTAGAACAATTTAGTGCATTTAAATAATTTAAAATGTCAAAGAAATCTTCAAGCACGAACAAATCTGTTCAATACTAATCCACGAGATTGTAATTAAAACAATTTTTTTTAATAAAAGTAATGTCATCGGCGTTTTCGTTAACAAAGGGGACGGGAAAAAAGGAATTAAATGCAACCGACAATGCAGTTTTTTCTATGTTAGCCTACGTGAAAAGTTCTTTGCCTATATGACTATTGCCATTTGGTTAAGTCGGTTAGGAAAAATTTCTTAAAGGAAGACTTTAAAATTATCGGTGCATGCAATCGATGGTGGGAGTTATAATTGTAAAATATGTCTGTAGTTGAGATGCTCCCACAATGTGGAACCCACATATGTATGTATGTACATATGTATGTATATCCCAGTAATTAAAAAAATGGTCCTTTCAAGATGGCATCGACATGGAATTCAGGCAGGGATTATTACGTACTATTCAAATGCGCCAAAGTGACATACATAGTATGTAATTGTTTGTGAAGCGCATGAACGACTTAATCGATTGCAATATTTATCATAACAATAACAGCTATGATGAATTTAACAATAGAAACCTCGGTTTTTACGGATAGTGGATAGAACTAAAAAATACTTTAGCGGAATGGTTTTTAGAAACTCTTTAATGCCTAAACTATCGACAACAACTGTTAAAATCTTTAGTAACAGTACTCTTATTTAAAAATGAGAAATGGTTGGTTGAAGAAAAGCTGCAAGAAAACATTTACCTACTTTAGAATAATAAATTAAAAAATTTAACAAAAGCAACGGGATTATGTAGTACTTATTTTGGATTAATGGCACTGAGTACAAGGCGCGTGTTTGTGTAAGTGATAAATCAATACATTAGAGCGGGTCGCTTTTCTATAAAATCGCTTATAGGGAAAATGAAAATTTCCCACATACGCGATTTTTAAGTATTTTTGGCTCCATGTAAATCAATCCGCTCTATATATGTACATAAACATTATTAATATTTATTTAATATTTTAATTTTTCTTCCACATTTAGATGTGCTGCCTTCATAAATACAGTTTGCAAAAATACGTTTTTTTCCTTGCGTAACAGTTGTTTAATTTGTTATGCTTTGATTTTTTGCGGTAGAAATAACGGACACAACAACGTACATATGTATGTATGTAAGTATTGTTTTTATGAGGTAATTATGTATTTCATATATTTACAATTTATTTACATATATTTATAGTGATAAAAAGCGGAACCACGAAAGAAATATTATTTTTATGGAAGCAGAGTTTAGTGCCAAAAAATGAAAAGGAAGACGAGTTGAGCGAATATACATATTACGTGACATTAAGGAAATTTCAAACAAAATTCCATTTTATCGGGATCCGTCAAATTGGGGTATTTTTAAAAAGTTAGATGAGATCTTCGGCAGCCGCAGGTGTCTAGTAAAATTATCAGAAATTCGTTGTGGAATATTTAATAAACGAGGAACCAGTGGCATCCACCGATAATCAATCTGGCATTAAACCTTCGAATATCACCACTCCGAGAAGTGTTAGTATTTTATATTATAAGTAAAAGTATCTTAAGTCAGATACTTTTACAATGAAGAAATTGTCGGATTTAGAGAGAATGAAAATCTCGGCTGAATCCAAGAAAATTCTTACCTTGCTTCAGAAAATTGTTGAAAATTCACAATAATATACTTAAGTTGAATCGTTTAAGTGAATTCGTTTAAATATGAAATAATAAATCTTTGAACCAGATTTTTTTCAACGACAAATGCTTGTTGCAAAGATTGAGTTTAGTTTAGAAGTTACTATGTAGTTTTTTATGTATTTAAAATATACTTACGTTAGTAGAAGATAGTTAAAATTAATTTTAATTGTAGTGCAGTTTTATTGCACATGATGTGGTTATTTAAAAAAAAACACATACGTAATAGAAAACATTCGTGAGCATTTGTAGTTGATAAGAAAGAAAATTCGCAAGTCATGTGCAACTAATTCTAATTTTCCTAATTTAAAAAGCAAATAATTTATATTAATTTATTAAGTCTAATTCCAGTGTTTTCTATTTTTCCATATAAATTTTTATTTACGTTAAGAATTAATGAGTACTTGTTATTTTAGATTATATGTGCAAACATAAATTTTTAAAAATAAATTTATTTGCCTTTAATTTTATCATATTTGAGGTTTTGCCACTAGATAAGCTAAAAATTTTTTGTTTTTACCACCAGCTGGTGTTCATTTCGTTTAGGTATAGCAGCCAAAAATAGAAATACATATGTACATATGTATGTAAGTACATAAATATGTACATAAGTGCCCGAATTTGGCATGGTCTGTTTTTACAGCTGTAGGCATTATATAC